>NC_090378.1:85348952-85648952 GCF_036365525.1 Heterodontus francisci
ATTTTATCCCTGGATTACCCAAGCAGGAACAAATAACACTAATATCTAAGAAGCTTTATATGTCATGAACTGATATTTTTCAGCACCCTCAGACTGGATACAATTCATGCAGTTATTTTTTAACAGAAACAAAAAAATCATTTAATACTAAAACCAAGAATTGCCATTCTCACCAGAAATGCTGTTAAGGGATCCACACCAAATGTGTCCTCAAACCTCCATTTCCAAGCTTCATGATCATGAGACTTAAAATTAATTAGAAGTTTACTCAGTGCATCATCCAAAGCACCAGCCTTCCATGCCTTACCATTGAGAAACTTCTTAATCTCAGTTACATCCTGTTTTGTAATTAAAATCTCTGCATCATAATGAACTTCATTATCATCATCAGGCTAAAGGAAAGAAGTGAAAAAAAGAGTCAGGCTTTTTTCTGATTTTTATTGCAACAATGTAAGATAGAGCTTGTATACAAAACCCTTGAAACTGTATGACCTGTTTTAATATAAACTGAAATATTTTGATATCTTAGTTTTGGCTTCAAAACAGCTGAGTAGCATTGAGAACTGTCATCTAGAGCAAGAATACTCCCAACTGGTTAACCAAAGGGCAACACCGACAGTGGTTATCGAGAGACCCACCACAGATGATCTAACGGTGCCTCTGTGCTGAACAAAATGGGACTGGAATATTTTAAAAATGGAATCTTCTTGTTTATATTGGTCACCAACACCAAGAAATCTCTGGAGTCATTGTTCTTTAAACATGAGAAGAACCAAAGAGAGAAAAAAAAGCGATAATCTGTCAGTCCCATTACATGAATAAATTACATATATTAATTTACTCCATTTACTTAATCTCCAGAGAGGTAATTGACCACAGGGAACATTTCTTTTAAAAAAAAAACAATGCAATTTCACCCTGATCAAAGTAAGTCTCATGAAACCCCGAGCTACCAAACCAATGTATAACCTACATTACTGAACCCACTCCAGTTTCACATATACATTTCCCTGGTACTAGCAATCTGGAACCTGCCACACTGCACCAGCATTTAATCATGATCTACCTTTTTTCCCTTGTAGCCTTTATACAGTGCATTTTTTATAAAACACATGCAGCACAAGATGAATAGTTATACTGAGGTGCGGCCCAGAAATGACCATTTGTAACATAAACATTCAATGTATTTGGAGAACGGTTTTGAGGCACAGAGTTTTGATTTAAAACAAGAACTGCTGGAAATACTCAGCAGATCTGGCAGCATCTGTGGAGATAGAAGCAGGGTTAACATTTCAGGTCAGTGACCCTTCTTCATGTGGGGCGGCACAGTGGTGCAGTGGTTAGCACCGCAGCCTCACAGCTCCAGCGACCCGGGTTCAGTTCTGGGTACTGCCTACGTGGAGTTTGCAAGTTCTCCCTGTGACTGCGTGGGTTTCCGCCGGGTGCTCCGGTTTCCTCCCACAGCCAAAGACTTGCAGGTTGATAGGTAAATTGGCCATTGTAAATTGCCCCTAGTGTAGGTAGGTGGTAGGAGAATGGTGGGGATGTGGTAGGAAATATAGGATTAATGTAGGATTAGAATAAATGGGTGGTTGTTGGTCGGCACAGACTCGGTGGACCGAAGGGCCTGTTTCAGTGCTTATATCTCTCACTCTAGAACTGGTATTTTCAGCGTTTCTTGTTTTTATTTCAGATTTCCAGCATCTGCAGTATTTTGTTTTTATTACAGAGTTTTGATTGGTTGGAGCTACATGGTTCAACATGATTTTAATCACTCAGTCACTGGCAGCCATGCCTTCAGCTGACCGGTTTCTAAGCTCTGGAATTTCTTCCTTATACCGCTCTGCCTCTCTAGTTCCTTTAAGAAGCTCCTTAAAACCTACCTCTATGATCAAGCTTTTGGTCACCTGCCTTAATAACTCCTTCTGTGTCTCAAGGCTATATTTTGTTCTAATGCTCCTGTAAAAGGCCTTGGGATGTTTTATCACATTAAATGTGCTCTATAAATACAAGTTGTTGTTCTGTTTGAGCATAACGTGGAATTCGCATTTGCAAACAAGCGAGGGAGGTGTGTTTATAATCAGAAGCAGCAAGCAATGACCGGAGAAAGAGCAGTAGCTGCAGCACCACCTTTACTTGGGCTCAGGGCCTATACTTTCATGAATCAGCATTTCTATTAAATTGGATGACTTTGAGGGCGCAAAATTGGCTTGCATAGCGACAGAAGGCCTTGCATTGCTTTTCACGTGTGGCCCACACAGCCGGCCGCTTTCTACTCTGCACGCACACCAGTGCATCCACTATGTAAGCCAGAAGTTATTGATTCAGTGATATGCCGACGTCACACAGCTTATTCTATTGTAAGGTATCTGGAAGCACTCTGGAGGCGTTTTGTTGAGTTTCTGGATTTGCCAGAGAGTGTTGCCACATCCTCACTGGGGGGCCACAGGAGTAGGTGACCTGTCCACACAAAGGTTGCAACAGATATTGGGGCAGCCGTGGTAGCTCCTCTGGCAGCATGACAGTGAGATGAAGAGGCGCCACAGAGGGAAAACTCCACACCAAGTTGGAGCTGGACTCTTCCATGCTTATTGATAGTGGCAGGAGGTTGTCTAGCAGATCAACCAGTGCACCCAGCATCTGTACCCATTCAGTGCTCTCCTTATGCCACCCCACTGAAGTCCTCTGCAGCTGTATTTGTCTGGCACCTTGCCCTCTGGTGAGGTGGCACATGAACCGTCCTTTACTCCTGGCCTGGCTGCAGTCTACTCATGCCTGGTTGACTCCCATGTGCTGATTCCAACTCTATACTCGCCTCCAAGGTACACGCAATGGTGTCAGATCAAGTGACAATGCCTCTTCATTAGTGCTGCGATGTTGCTTTCTTTCCTCCTCCTTGGGCTCCTGTGTGACTGAGTAGGTGTCAGTTCTTCGGTGTCTGAAACCAGGAACTCAGAAGGGGAAGACTGGTATGAAGGATGTGGGGGCGGGGGGGGGAGGGGCATGGAAGCAAGAGGTCTGTGGTCACACCATCTGCAGTTTGCTCATCATGCCAGGTAGTAATATGAAGATGTGCTGGCAGTTAAGAAGGGGCATAAGACAGGAACGTGTCATCATGCTCAATGGGCCAGCAGTACCATGATGTGGACAACCACCTCCTCTGTAGGGCTAAGGAGATGCAGGCATCCTTGTCCCCTGCCAAAGCTGCTCTACTCCCTCTATTGTGTGGCACCTTGCCCTGCAAGAGAGCGAGCAGAATGTCAGTGATTGTAAAAAAAAGTGTTTGGGTGATGTGCCAGCCATGGATAAATAGCTGGAGGTATGTATGTGAAGACATAGAGAGGTGGGTCTGAGGTTAGCAGCATTGGGTAGGTGTGTGAGGGTGAGGTGGAGTATCTAAATGTCAGAGGTGAGTCCTGAATGTTAGGGAGTGCTGCTGGGTGAATGATGGGGGTGTGGTGCAATGAGCAGTGAAAGAGGCTTTTGTTGTACTGGGTAGATGCCATCATATGAAGATGTATTCACTGACTATGACCTTGAGACTTCATGTGGCACTACTGCCAGATTCTTAGTTCCAGACTTGGAGTTGAATTCCTTGGCCATCTGTTCCCAATCCCTACTGATGGTGGTCCTTGAGGGCCTCCTGGCACAACCCCCACCCCGTAGAACCATTGTGCCTCTCCTCCTGCCCATCTACATCACTAATGGTCATGGTCCGAGCCATTATTTAGGTAAAAAAAGGTTTATAAATTGCTGGATCTTCAACCCTTAAAAATCTCATGATTGTGGGAATGAGGTGCCAATAAAAATGAAGTTTACATCACTGGGAGCAGCAACGTCTGCTAGTAACTGGGATCAATATAACCTGGTTACTAATCATACAGCCCCTTGAGCCCATCGCCATTCAATACAATCACGGCTGATCATCTACCTCAACTCCACTTTCCTGCCCACTCCCATTTTCCTTGATTCCAAGAGACCAAAAATCTGTCAATCTCAGCCTTAAATATACTCAACGATGGAGCATCCACAATTATCTGGAGCAGAGAATTCTAAATATTCACAACCCTTTGAGTGGAAGATTTTCTCCTCATCTCAATCCTAAATGATTGACCCCTTATCCTGGGACAGCGCTCCCATGTTATAGCTTCCTCAGCCAGAGGAAACAACTTCTTAGTGTCTACCCTGACAGAGAGCGGTGCCTTTAAGATGCCCTTATATTGAAATCACTTCATGCCAATTCCAATGTAAATACACCTGCATACTGGCCCCTTCCCCACAACATCCTGTGTGCACTCCTACCTATGTCAGCTAATGATTAGTACAGTTTTATTACAGTCTTTCCTCCAAGTTCCTAATGAGGATAAAGCTTACATCCTGGTGCGAACATGTGGCCGAATTTCAGTACGGACACAAAACTGACTTCAAATACAAATGGTCCAAGTGTTCTCACCTTGACCATGCCAGCTGTATCTTTCAAGATGCTTTGAAAGTGCATCTTACAGCCAGTACAGTACTACAGTCCCTGCTACACAATACTAGCATCACTAGGTTTTGGGGAAAAACAAGAATCTTGTTGCAGTATTTGTACTTCATTTTGTCCGTCACTCTTCAGAGCTCTGTCCATAATGATTAAAGAGATAAAAGCAAAATACTGCGGATGCTGGAAATCTGACATAAAAACAAGAAATGCTGGAACCACTCAGCAGGTCTGGCAGCATCTGTGGAAAGAGAAGCAGAGTTAACGTTTCGGGTCAGTGACCCTTCATCGGAACCGATGAAGGGTCACTGACCCGAAATGTTAACTCTGCTTCTCTTTCCACAGATGCTGCCAGACCTGCTGAGTGGTTCCAGCATGATTAAAGAGATGTTGCCCTGCAAACTAGAGCTGCATGTTACCACTGAGAACTGTTGCCAAATGGTGATGAGTTGCTCCAAAGGTGAGCAAAACTTCATCATTGCCAGTTTCTTCAAGTTTTTAGATGAATACAGTCTGACCATAAATTGCTTTCTCTGTACGTGTTACAGCTTCCAAGGTGATATGCATCAGCGGGAGACATTAGAAAACATGGCTAGGAGACATCCTTTCATTCTCAAAAATAAAAATATCCATAATAACCAGCTAGATAAATATGGTATCATTTGAAAATCTTAGCAACTTAACTGGGTATGCTTTTATTCTGATGGGGACATAAAAGGAGGAAGCACAGGTGAAAGGAGAAAAAGGAGTCACGAGCAGCGAAAATAACATTTGAAAAAAAAAAGCAGCTACCCTGATTTCTACTTGTGGTCTAGGATTTCAAGACTGAATCTTCTAATCCAGTCGGCACCCAAGATGGAAAACCCCAACAACAAATATATATATACTCTGGTTTTGAACTACGTGTAGATGGGAACAAAGAAAATTCTTTTCAAATATTCTGTTACAGAGTACTTACCAAACCTAACTTTCCAGTCTCCAACAGCAATTTATTCAGGTATCTCTTAAAAACAGGATTGCAACCAATTTCTGTTGACTCAACTGATTGTTCCTTTATACATGCTTCAACCTGTATAAAGAAGGTCAGCTCAGTTATCTATAATATAATCCATAACATGCTTACATGATGCCACCTGTGTAAAAATAACATATATGCTCAAACAAAATGGGCAACATTAATTCACATCCTACAATACTGGTATTGAGCATTACCACTTTGTACCTCATACCTATTATCGTTCGATAAAAATAGCATAAAATCTTCAATGCTTTCACAATATGAAATTACTCACTGGCGAGCTTCTTCATTCTATCAATGCAGTGAAATGTCTACATAAAACTAGGATATTTTTGCATTTGTATGGTGGATGGAGGATAAAAAAGGCAGGATGTCCTATTTATGGATGCAGACTAAGAAATTAAGAATAATGATAATGTTCTTTTTTCTTTAGATTTATGAGTAATGAAAGATCTGAAAATCTGCTCTAAAATCACTGATTAAGGTAGCTGGCACGTGCATAGATTTTACTTACATGAGAAATATTTATTCTCCCCTCCCTTCTATGAGATCTGTCCCACTACCAAGGACAAAAGCAGCAATGTCTTGGGGTCATCCAATTCCCCTCCATCAGCACACTATTCTGACCTGGACACTGACACTGTTCCTTCATCATTGCTGGTGCAATTAACCAAAGGTATTAAGGGATATGGGGCAAAGGCAGGTATGTGGAGTTGGACAGAGATCAGCCATGACCTCACTGAATGGCAGAACAGGCTCAAGGGGCTAAATGGCCTACTCCTGTTCCCATGTTCTTAATGTCCTAGAATTCCCTACTTAACACATTGTAGGAGCACCACCATTACATGGACTGCAGTGGTTCAAGAAGACCCATGCCAGCATCTCAGGGCAACTAAGTATGGGCAATAAATATAGCTTTGTCACCATTACCAATTCCAAACAACCAATAATTTAAAAATGATTCCATTGGGGTAATCCATGTTGGTTGACAAAAACCAGAACCTTCTTTCAGACTACATACAATTAATTTGCCAGTGAATTTGGTCATAGTCAGATGAAGATGGGAGTTTGCAGAGATATTTCATAAACTTGCTACCCACAGCCACCTAGTGAACAGAGACTACAACTACACTGGTTAGTTGACCAGTCAAATTAAATAGAGAATGTTGACATCGCAATTTACACTAGTAAATAATGAAACAATGTGCAGTATCTGCAACATTCACCACATTGAGTACTGTAGGCTGTAAGTGTGACACATGCACTGTTTAAATATTGCCTACAGGCTATACATGCAGTGTATATATTACACAGCCATGAACTATCCTTCTTGTTTCACATGCTTGAGCTTCCATTTGCCTCATTCACAGGTCTTTGTCCAATTCATATACAATATTCAACAAAGTGACAATAAAATTAGGACAGCCTTCACTTAGGAAACAATTAAAAATGCAAAGTAGAAAGTGAGGAGAAACTAGTTACTGAGCAGTGAATGGTTGTCTGGGCCCATTTCACAAATGGGGGCTGAAAAAATTTACAAAAAAAAAATCCTCTTTAAAAAATTAACATTAAATGTAAATACAAACAATTTACAAGCTTTTTCTCTAATCTCAGTAAACATTACTATTATGCATGACCAACAAAGCAGAATTAGACTGAGTTTTGCATTTTTTTTTTTTAAAGCATTCATTCTTGGGATATGGGCATCACTAGCAAGGCCAATATTTATTTCCCATTACTGGTTGCCCTAGAGAAGTTTGTGAGCCTTCTTCTTGAACCACTGCAGCCCACATGGTGAAGGTGCTCCCACAATCCTGTTAGATAGGAGGCTGTGGTTTCTTACCTAGCGACAATGAAGGATGGTGTGTGACTTGGAGGTGATGGTGTTCACATGCCCTTGCTGGCTTTCTCCTTATAGGTGGGCTGCCACAGATTTAGGATGTGCTGTCAAAGTATTAGCGAGTTGCTGCAGTGCATCCAGTACATAGTACACACCATCAACTATGGTGTGCTGGTGAGAGAGGAATTGGATGTTTAAGGTGGTATATGGCCTGATCAAGTGGATTGCATTGGCCTAGGTGGTGTTGAGTGTCAAATTGGTGTAGTTTCATCCATTCAAGCAAGTGGAGGGTGTTCCATTACAGTCCTGACTTGTGTCTTCTAGGTGGTGGAGAGGCTTTAAACAGTCAGGAGGTGAAATATTTGCTGCAGAATACTCAGCCTCTGACCTGCTCTAGTCGTCATGGCATTTATGTGATGGGTCACCATTGATCAGAAACTCAACTGAAACACAGGATGTCGATGGTGGGGGACTCAGCGATGGTAATACCATTGAATGTCATGGGTAGATAAGGCTCTCTCTTGTTGAAAATAATTATTGCGTGGCTGAATGTTACTTGCCAATTATCAGCCTAAGCCAGGATGTTGTTCAGGTCTTGCTGCATGTGGACATTATCTGAGGAATTGTGAATGGTGCTGAACATTGTGCAATAACCAGAAAACAGCTCTACCTCTAACCTGGTGCCCTGGTGCTGAGATGATTGGCCTTCAACAACCACAACCACTGTCCACTAAGCTAGATGAGACTCTGGCCACTGGTGAATCTTCCCCACAATCTCCATTGACTTATGTTTGACTTGGGTTCCTTCATCCCACATTCATTCAAATAGTGCCTCAATGCCAAATGGAGTAACTCTCACCTTATGTCTGGAACTCATCTCTTTTGCCCATGTTTAGATCAAGTCTCTAATAAGATCTGGAACTAAGTTGCCAGAGTGAAACCGAAACTGAACATTGGTGAGCAGGTTATTGGCGAGCAAGTGCCACTGAATAGCACTACTGATGGGTCCTTCCATTATCTTGTTGATGATTCAGATTATACTGATGGGGCAGTAATTACTGGATTGGAATTTTCTTGCTTTTTATGGAAAGGACATATCTGGACAATTTCCCACTTTGTTGGGTAGATGCCAGAGTTGTAGCTGTACTGGAACACCTTAGCTAGTGGCGTGGCTAGTTCTGGAGCATATTTCAGCACTACACCCAGATGTTGTCAGGGCCTATAGCCTTTGCTGTATCCAGTGCACTTAGCCGTTTCTTGATATCACATGAAGTGAATCTAATTGGCTGAAGACTAGTATCTGCTCGTCAACTCAACATCTCTGGCTGGAGGGCTGCAAAAGCGTCAGCCTTGTCTTTTGCACTCACATGCTGGCCATCATTGAGAATGGGATGTTCATGGAGCCTCATATTATTGCTTATTTTTAACATCATCTAAGTTATTCAAAAATAAAAAATTAATACAATTTCTTTATTTGGTAGAAAATAAAGTTAACAATTTCACAAAATGAAAACCTACAATCAAACCATTAGACCACTGACGCTGTCCTTAAAAATTTGAAATGATGATGCAGCAATGATTTCACATTTCTATTATTTTTACTTGCAACAGAAATTACCAAGGCTTAAACAAAAATTTCCATTGTTACGACCAGGTGAGAAAGGTGTCCAGGGGTCCCTTTCAGCCTTCACCTGGTCTTACTGTAACAGGATTTAATTTTAAACACACTGTGTTTTGAGCTCTCGCTTGGTGAATTCTTGTTCACTGCCTTCCAATTATAAGGCAAAGAAATGAGCAAAAACAGGCTTTCTTAGGTTTAAAGAAAAGTGAAATTCATTAAAACTTAAGCTCTAATTCGGTTAATGCCCATGGCTATACGCCACACCCTACACTAGCATGCATACTCAATACGCACATGCAAATGGGGACAGAAAAGAGAAGAAAAATAAAGTGGAGAGGTTTGAGGCAATATCTGAAGAGTTTCTTGTTACTGTGCTTCGAGCTCACTGTAGAGCCCTTGCTTGTAGGTAATTCTTGCTTTTCGTTGGGGCCCAGTATTCTTCTTAAACCTTGTTCACTGCAGGAGACCTTTCTCTCTTGAGATTCCTGTGTCTTCAATGGATTCCGAAGCTGGTGAGAACGAGATGAGAGCAGACAGGAGAGGCTGTGGCGAGCCAGCCACAAGAGGTCTTTTCAGTCCAGGAGCAAACAGCTTTGAGTTCATATTCTCTGCGGCCAATTTAAAACTCTCTGTTCAAAACTCTGCAGCAGCCAGTTAGTCATGTGACTAAACTGGTCTGACCACGTCTTCTGTGTATTGGGGAGCAGGGACTGGTTCCTTTGTTCCAACACTGCTAGTATGCAAAAATGTCTTTCTGGCGAGGAGCCTGGCAATTCCTTGTGATAGGCCTCTTTTCTTCCCAGCAACAATTTTAAGTTTAATGTCCAAGTGGCAAAATTAATATTCCCCATTCTTGGCAGGTGGGGGCCTGCATGACAGCATCGATTCCTCTTGTAGATACAAGTACTTAAATTCTGACTTAAAAATCATAACAGTTGCTGAAAGGTAATATTGAAAAAAAACTTGCATTTATATAGCACTTTTCATGACCACCAGACATCTCAAAGCTGTTTACAGTCAATGAAGTACTTTTTTTTTTTTGAAGTGTAGTCACTGTTGTAACGTAGAAAACGCAGCACCCAATTTGAGCACAGCTAACTCCCGCAAACAGCAATGTGATAATTATGTTGATTGAGGGGTAAATATTGGCCAGGACACCGGGGATAACTCCCTAGCTCTTATTTGAAATAGTGCTGTGGGATCTTTTACATCATCCAAGCAGGCAAATCTGGCCTCAGTTTAATATCTCATCTGAAAGACAGCACGCCCACAGTACTGCACTGGAGCGTCAGCCTTGATTTTTGTGCTCAAGCCCTGGAGTGGAACTTGAGCCCGGAACCTTGTGATTCTGAGATGAGAGTGTTAACAACTTAGCCATGACTGCCACCGTAACAAATAGGAATTCAGAATAGGAAAAGTTGACAGAAAATTGGGACAACAAGTAACGCTTGTGGACTCTAAGCATACTGCCCAAAATAAGACTTTATCATATTGTTGACCTTTTTGAAAAAAATCTTTACCACAATGATAATTTGCCTGTCAAACTTTTTTTCAATTGAGTTAACAATCTAAAGCTTTTATAATAATTGATCCAGAGCATTATTCCTGGTCTGCTGATCTCTAGAAGGTGCACAAAAATACCCCAACAAAACTTTTTCCACCATACGCTCAAAGTGAGCACAATTATAGCTCAGCATCTCTCATACACACAAATGCAAAATACTGTGGATGAAAGGTCAACAACCTGAAATATTAACTCTGCTTCTCTCCCCACAGATGCTGCTTGACCTGCTGAGTATTTCCAACATATTCTGTTTTTATCTCTAATAGTCAGGCTGGGATCAGTTACTGAGCGTGTGGGGAATCAGGGGCACATCCTATAATTCCAAGCCTCTGCTAGATATTTTAGTTTGTGCAGTCCCATAGTATCATCAATTTCTCTTTAATACTGCTGTTAACTGATTTTGCAAACTAGCCAAGTGGTAGGGAAATATTACTTTGCAATCAGCAGATAGGCAATGAAAGCTCAAATGCAGTAGACCAGCCTTTGTAACCTTCCTTTTGCCGCAGAGATGTAGTGCTTGCTTTTGAAGAATGCTCTGTCCTGCAGGTCTCATGAAAGTCAACAGAATTCACTAAATTTGAGTTTGAGTGAATGTAAAAAGATGATGATGTTTAGTACTGGATCTTCCAGGAATTCAGGTTTAAATTCCTGTTTAACCAAATTGCCAGCTGAAAACAGCATGCTTTACTTTGATGGTAGCTAGAGTTTTAATAACGCCAATTTTTTTTTTACTTTCGCTAATTTCATCTCATTTCTGATATAAATTAAAATAGTAATTTATGTTATGAATGACAAAATTGAGATTTTTATTGAATTTACTTGTATATTTCAACTGGCATCCATATCATACACTACTACTCCAAGAGAAGCTTTAGCAACAATCCTACAACACAAGTGTCAGGCAAGCCCCCCACCTGCCAAGACTGAGGCACACTTTATTTCACCACATGAATATTAAAACTTAAAATTGCAAGCCCCTGACTGGAAAGACATTTGAATGGTAACAGACAGTGTTGGAACAAGGCACAAAGGGCCATGCCCTGACTCATTCAACCAACAATGGACTTTTGATTACCAGAGGTTGAAGGTGGGGGGAGCTAGCATTCCAGGTTGACTGCGAAGATAGTAGAATCCACAAACACAGAAGAAGTGGTCAGACCAGTTTCAGTCACATGACTAGCTGGCTGTTGGAATTTGAACTTCCAAGAGAATTTGAACTTAAAGTCATGTGCTCCCAATTGGAACAGAACCTCCTCTCCAGTCCTGCCTGTCTCCATCTCTTTCCCACGGAACGGAACTTTGTGAGAACACGTGAACCTCAAAGAGAGAAAAGTCTTCTACGTCAACAAGGTTTAAGAAGAACACTGGGCACCGACGAACAGCAAGATTACCTACAATCAAGTGAGTTCGAGTGTGTGTTTAAAATTAAACCCTGTTCTTGCTATAGAGGGAGTGCAAAGGTTTACCAGACTGATTCCTGGAATGGAGGGACTGATGTCTGAAGACAGTTTGAGTCGATTAGGATTATATTCGCTGGAGTTCAGAAGAGTGAGGGGGGACCTCATAGAAACCTATAAAATTCTAACAGAACAGGTAGATGCAGGAAGGATGTTCCCGATAGTGGGGGAGTCCAGAACCAGGGGTCATAGTCTAAGGATATGGGGAAAACCTTTCAGGACTGAGATGAGGAGAGATTACTTCACCCAGAGAGTGGTGAGCCTGTGGAATTCACTACCACAGAAAGCAGATGAGGCCAAAACATTGTATGTTTTCAAGGAGTTAGATATAGCTCTTGGGGCGAAAGGGATCAAAGGATATGGGGAGAAAACGGGAACAGGTTACTGAGTTGGATGTTCAGCCATGATCATAATGGCGGAGCAGGCTCAAAGGGCCGAATGGCCTACTCCTGCTCCTATTTTCTATGTTTCAATAAGACCAGGTGAAGACAGTAATAGACCCCTAGACACCTTTCTCACCTGGTTGTAACAGAAATTTGGGGGCTACCATCCGGAATTTTACGTACAAACAAGTGAAATTGGAAGCGGGAAGCCAAATTGTTCCCAATCAAAAAGTGCAAGTTTTCAATACAGGTTTTCTTGTGGTTGTGTGTGATTGAATACTAACATGTCTGCAACTGAAGTGAGTAGCTCTGCAAGCCAGGGTGAAGTAACTTGGGATAGTAACTGTCTATGGAGGAGTTGAGGAAAATGGCTGAGCAGTGTGAGATCACTGTACGTGGCAAGGCCAGGAAATCTGAACTCCTAAGGCTAGTGGCCAACCATTTATCCCTTGAATCTGAAGCAGAATCAGGTTTAGAAGCACAATCCAACAAGGTATTGTTAGCAAAGATACAATTAGAACAGAGGACACTCGAATTTGTTGAAAGGGAAAAAGAGAGATACAGGAGAGGGAGAAAAAAATAGCCTTCCAAAAGGAACGTGAAGAAAATGAAAGTCAGGAGAGAGAGAAAGAATATTCCGGAAGGAATGTGAAGATATTTAAGGCGGCTTGAGTTAGCTGGGGGCAACAGAGTAACCCTAGTGAAAGCATGGCCAATATGGAGGAGCACAATTCAGGGCTTGGGTACAAGATTGCTAAAACTCTCTCAATTAATTCCAAAATTCAATGAGGAAGATGTGGAAGAGTTTTTGTGTCTTTTGAGAAACTGGCAAGGCAGCTAAAATGGCCAGCTGAGACCTGGTCTCTTTCACTGCAAAGCAAGCTAACAGAAAAAGCCCATGAGGTTTATTCCTTGTTGCCAGATGAGAGTTCATCAAATTATGAACTGACCAAAAATGCTATCCTGAGGCATATGAATCAGTACCCGAAGCCTATCACCAAAAGTTTAGAAGCCCCAAGAAGCAAGCCAATCAAACTTATCTGGAGTTTGAAAGAGGCAGCTGGCTTTTGACCAGTGGCTGAGGGCTTTAAAAATACAGCTCAGCTATGAGACTCCCAGAGAAGTAATCCTGTTAGAGGAATTTAAAAACTCTCTCCCATTCTCAATAAAAACTCATGTAGAGGAGCCGTGGGTTCAGGGAGCCCGATAAGCAGCCGTTCTGGCCAATGAGTTTGCTTTAATTTATAAGTCTGTTTCCCAGGGGAGAATCTTTCCTAATCGCCCCCAAAAATCCGAGGGGGCCCTCCTCCAGCCAAAAAGGAAGGTGCTGTGAGCGAGAGTGAGATCCGGAGACCTGTGTGCTTCCATTGTAATAGGCAGGGCATTTAAAAGCTGACAGCTGGAAACTAAAGGGGAAACTGGTAGGGTTAATCAGGGCACACCTGCTCAATGAAGACGAGGACCTGTTGCAAAACACAGAACAAGCTGTGGCTTTAACTGTAGTAAGAGTGCAACCCAGGAAGCTTACTAGGGCCAGTGCAGGTAAGGTTAATAGGATTCCTGAAGGTTATCAGGGTTTTGTATTTGAAGGGAAAGTAACCCCATATCCCTCGAGTGGGGCAAGCAAGCCCATAGTAATTCTCAGGGACACAGGGGCAACTAAATCCCTGTTCCTGGGAAAAGGCCTGACCTTTCCCCCAGAGAGCGCAGTGAACACCAAAATGGTGGTGACTAAGAATTAGGAGCAGCAGTAGGCCACTCGACCCCTTGAGCCTGCTCCACCACTCAATAAGTTCATGGCTGAACTGATTACTCCACATTTCCACCTACCCTCGATGACCTTCCACCCCTTTGCTCATCAAGAATCTATCTACCTCTGCCTTAAAAATATTCAAAGACTCTGCTTCCACTGCCTTTTGAGGAACAGAATTCCAAAGACTCACAACCCTCAGAGAAAAAAATTCTCATCTCTGTCTTAAATGGGTGACCCCTTATTTTTAAACAGTGACCCCTAGTTCTAGATTCTCCCACCAGGAGAAACATCCTTTCCACATCCACCCTGTCAAGACCCCTCAGGATCTTATTTGTTTCAATCAAGTCGCCTCTTACTCTTCTAAATTCCAGCGGATACAAGCCTAGCCTGTCCAATCTTTCCTCATATGACAGCCCGCCCATTCCAGGTATTAGTCTAGTAAACCTTCTCCGTACTGCCTCCAACGCATTTACATCCTTCCTTAAATAAGGATACCAGTACTGTACACAGTATTCCAGATGTGGTCTCACCAATGCCCTGTATTGCTGAAGCATAACCTCCCTACTTTTGTATTCAATTCCCCTTGCGAGAAATGAAAACATTCTATTAGCTTTCCTAATTACATGCTGTACCTGCATATTAACCTTTTATGATTCATGCACTAGGACACCCAGATCCCTCTGCATCTCAGAGCTCTGCAATCTCTCATCATTTACATAATATGCTTCTTTTTTATTCTTCCTGCCAAAGTGGACAATTTCACACTTTCCCATATTATACTTCATTTGCCAGGTCTTTGCCCACTCACTTAACCTACCCATATCCCTTTGTAGCCTCCTTATGTCCTCTTCACAAGTTACTTTCCTACCTTTCTTTGTGTCATCAGCAAATTTAGCAACCATACCTTCGGTCCCTTCTTCCAAGTCATTTATATAAATTGTAAAAGGTTGAGACCCCAACACAGATCGCTGTGGCACACCACTCGTTACATCTTGCCACCCAGAAAATGACCCATTTATGCCTACTCTCTGTTTCCTGTTAGCTAGCCAATCTTCTAGCCATGCCAATATGTTTACCCCCTGCACCGTGAGCTTTTATTTTCTGCAATAACCTTTGATGTGGCACCTTATCAAATGCCTTCTGGAAATCTAAGTACAATGCATCCACTGGTTTCCCTTTATCCACAGAACATGTAACTCCCTCAAAGAACTCCAATGAATTGGTTGAACATGATTTCCCTTTCACAAAACCATGTTGACTGCCTGATTACCTTGCATTTTTCTAAATGCCCTGCTCTAAAGTCTTTAATAATAGCTTCTAACATTTTCCCTAAGACAGATATTAAGTTAACTGGCCTGTAGTTTCCTGCTTTCTGTCTCCATCACTTTTTGAATAAAGGAGTTACATTCGCTATTTTCCAATTTAAAAGAACCTTCCCCGAACCTAGGGAAATTTGGAAAATTAAAACTGACATATCAACTATCTCACAGGCCACTTCTTTTAACACCCTAGGATGAGGTCCATCAGGACCCAGGGACTTGTCAGCCATCAGCTCCAACAATTTGTTCAGTGCCACTTCCATGGTGATTGTAATTTTCTCGAGTTCCTCCTTCCCTTCCATTTCCTGACTTACAGCTAATACTGGGATGTTACTTGTATCCTCAATAGTGAAAACCGATGCAAAATATCTGTTCAATTCATCTGCCATCTCCTTATTATCCATTATCAATTCCCCAGACTCACTTCCTTTAGCACCAATGCTCACTTTTTTAACGCTTTTCTTCTTTAAATATCTACAGAAACTCTTACTATCTGTCTTTATATTTCTTGCTAGCTTTCTCTCATACTCTAGTTTTACCTTCCTTATCAATCTTTCAGTCATTCTTTGCTGTTTTTTTATATTCTGTCCAATCTTCTGACCTGCCTCACACCTTTGTGCAATTATAGGCTTTTTCGTTAAGTTTGATGCTATCGTTAACTGTTTTCGTTAACCACGGATGACGGGTCCCACCCTTGGAATTTTTCTTTCTCTTTGAAATGTATCTATTCTGTGTATTCTGAAATATTCCCTTAAATGTCTGCCACTCCATCTCTATTGACCTATCCCTTAACCTGATTTACCAGTTCACTTTAGCTAGCTCCGCTTCCATGACCTCATAATTGCCCTTAGTTAAGTTTAACATACTAGTTTTGGAACCACTCTTCTCTCCCTCAAATTGAATGTAAAGTTCAGTCATATTATGAACCATGCTACCTAGGGGTGCCTTAACTATGAGGTCATTACTTTATCCTATCTCGTTGCACAATACCAGGTCAATATACCAGGTCTCTGGTTGGCTCCAGAACGTATTGTTCCAAGAAATTATCCCGAAAACATTCTATGTTCTCTTCTAGGCTACCTCTGCCCATCTTATTTTTCCAGTCTATATGTAGGTTAAAATCCCCCATAATTATTGCTGTACCTTTCTGACAAGCTGCCATTATTTCTTTCTTTATACCCTGTCCCACAGTGTGGTTAATGTTAGGTGGCCTGTACACCACTCCCATAAAGGCCTGCTCAAGTCACTAAAAAAAAAACCCGACGGAACCAAATGGGACCTGACCCGCCCCGCCCACCGCAACGTTCCCTTGACTTACCTTCCAACTTTCAATCTGCCAGAAGCTGCAACATGAGCGTGATGACATCATAGAGACGCTCACACGCTCACTGCACGGACTCAGTTTCCCTGCTTGACGTCCCGGACCCGCTGCTCAGGTAAGTTTTTAAACTTTTAACCTTGCTATGCCTGTCCGACCCTGACTCGAAGGCCGGACACAGAAGAGCAGCCCGACCTGACCCCAACACGTCGTCGGGTTTGGGTTGGGTAGCAGGCCTTTCACTCCCACAAGTGATTTCTTGCCTTTATGATTTCTCATCTCTACCCAAAATGCTTCTATATCCTGGTCTCCTGAACTTATCCCTCTCTATTGCGCTAATACCATCATTAATTAACAGAGCTACACCTCCATCTTTTTCTAGCTTCGTGTCCTTCCTAAATGCCATGTATCCTTCAATATTCAGGGCCCAATCTATGTCGTCCTACAGCCATGTCTCTGTAATGGCTATCAGATTGTATTTATTTATTTCTACTTGCACTCTCAATTCATCTGTTTTGTTTTGAATGCTATGTGCATTCAGATACAGCGCCTTTAGTTGTGTCCTTTTATTATTTTTGTAACCTCTAGCCTTATCTGTTGATTTATATTTGTACGCTCTGTCTCTTCCTGTCACAGTCTGTTTATCATTTCCCATATTAATAACTTTCTCTCTTGCCTTGTCTCTACTCACTGATTTACCATATCTTCCCAAATTTGATCCCTTGCCCCCACTATCCAGTTTAAAATCCTCTCTACTTCCCTAGTTAAGCAGCTCGCTGGAACACCAGCCCCAGTATGGTTCAGGTGTAGACCGTCCCAACAGTACAGCCACCACTTTCCCCAGTACTGGTGCCAGTGCGCCACGAACCGGAACCCACCTCTACCACACCAGTCTTTGAGCCACACATTCATTTCTCTCATCTTATTTGCCCTATGCCAATTTGCACATGGCTCAGGCAATAACCCAGAGATTATTAGCTTTGAGGTTCGGCTTCTTAATTTGGCACCTAGTTCCTCATACTGACTATGCAGAACCTCTTTCCTTGTCTTGCCTATGTCATTGGTACCATTGGGGCTAGGACTAAGATGACTGGATCCTCCCCCTCCCACTGCAAGTTCCTCTCCACCCTTGAGCAGCTGTCCCGAACTCTGGCACCGGGCAGGCAACAAAGCCTTCTGGACTCTCGCTCTTTGCTGCAGGGAACAGTGTCAATCCCCCTAACTATACTGTCCCCTACTACCACTACATTCCTTTTTTCTCCCTCCACTTGAATGGCTTCCTGTATCATGGTGCCATGGTCAGGTTGCTCATCGAAACAAGCTGAAAGAATCTCAAACCTGTTTGGACAATAGCAAAAGCTGAGGCTCCTGCACTCCTGCCCTCTGGGTCCCTTTACCTGCCTCAGCTGCAGCCACACTCTCCTGTCCCTGACCACTGACCAAATCAAAAGACCCTATCCTAAGGGGTGTGACCGCCTCTGGTACAAAATGTCCTGGTAACTTTCCCCCTCCCTGATGTGTCGCAGTGTCTGTAGCTCAGACTCCAGTTCAATGACTCTGAGCCGAATGGTATTGGAGGGCAGTGTATGCCTGTACTTGTGCACCTGGAGTGCAACCTAGTTTTGGGACCGGTGACTGTAGGGATTGTCCCTAGTTTGCCTGTGGACGGGGTTGACTTGGTCCTAGGTAATGATCTGGCAGGGGTGAAGGTGGTAGCACCCCCAGTAGTGAAAGAAAGACGGCAGGAGGTCAGAGAGACAGGGGCGGCGGCAGGAGACGGTCTCCTGCAGTTTCCCTGAATGTGCAGTAGGCCATGATCAAAACAGCTCCCCCAGAGGAGTCTGCATTGGCACTGCAGGCAAATTACCATGAGATCTGCCTGCCCGAGACTTTCTTTGGAAAGTTAGGAGACCCACGGAATTAACTAAATGGATTTTCCCTAGCTGAGGCTCAGCGAGCTGACCCAGTATTGCGAGAATTAGCACAGGTTGCCCAGTCTGAAATTGAAGCAGAGGGGAGTCCCTGACTGCTACTATTTAAAGAATGAGGTACTGATGAGGAAATGGAGTTCTCCTCAAAGACCTGAGAGCAAGGAGTGGGCAGTAGTTCACCAGTTAGTGGTGCCGCAGAGGTACCGGGGAGAAATATTAAGAGTCCACGAGATTACAGTGGCTGTACATGTCGGTATACAAAAGACCAAAGCCCACATAAGAAAGAAGTTTGACTGGCCAAAACTCCACAAACATGTGCTGGAGTAGTGCAGGAGTTGCCACATGTGCCAGGTTGAGGAGAAACCCCAACCTACAGTGAAACTTTCACCCCTAAATCCTGTACCTGTGCAAGGAGGACCCTCCAACAGAGGGCTGGTGAACTGTAAGGGACCTCCGTCGAGAACAAAAGGGGACAGGCAAGATCACGGCTGGAAAAAATTTAGAAAGGGATGGGGATAAAAGTGACTAAGAGAGCAAGTTAAAGGAAGTCTGGGAAGAATCTCGGATGAAAACCTCTACTGTCTGGTCATCTTTTTCTTTTGGGCCTCCTTATCTCGAGAGACAATGGATACGCGCCTGGAGGTGGTCAGTGGTTTGTGAAGCAGCGCCTGGAGTGGCTATAAAGGCCAATTCTGGAGTGACAGGCTCTTCCACAGGTGCTGCAGAGAAATTTGTTTGTTGGGGCTGTTGCACAGTTGGCTCTCCCCTTGCGCCTCTGTCTTTTTTCCTGCCAACTACTAAGTCTCTTCGACTCGCCACAATTTAGCCCTATCTTTATGGCTGCCCGCCAGCTCTGGCGAATGCTGGCAACTGACTCCCACGACTTGTGATCAATGTCACACGATTTCATGTCGCGTTTGCAGACGTCTTTATAACGGAGACATGGACGGCCGGTGGGTCTGATACCAGTGGCGAGCTCGCTGTACAATGTGTCTTTGGGGATCCTGCCATCTTCCATGCGGCTCACATGGCATGTCTGGTCAACCAACCCCAAAAAATGTGAAAAGTTAGACCCCACAACCTATGTAAATGCAGACTCTAGAAGCAACCCACAGGGTTGCTAATAGCATTTACATGAACCTGCAGAGACAAAGAGAGATCTCTAAGGGGCAAAGAAACCGTGAGGGTGATGCCTCAAATAGTCAAAGTGCCACAGGAGAATGTAGCCAAGTCTGCACAAATACCTGCAGGTAGGAGTGTCCCAGAGAACAAAGAGGAGAGTAACAAAGACTTCTCCCTTACAGTCAGAGGACAAGGGAACCACCTATCCCTTGAAGTCAAAAGTCTTTGTAAAGCAGCCCTGGCACCCAGAACAGACCATTTTTATCAAGTTTTAAGATTGGTGAATGAATGGAAATGAATGAGAGAAATGCATGGTTTTTCTTTCTGTATCTTATATTTCTCTCAAACTCTAATGAAATGCGCCGGTTTTCCTCAAATCGCATTTCATTCCCGAGTGTGGAGGTGTCAGGCAAGCCCCTCACCTGTCAAGACGGAGATACACATTATTTTGCCACATGAACATTAAAACTTGAAATTGCAAGCCCCTGACTGGAAAGACTATTGCAATGGTAACAGTGTTGGGACAAAGGACAATGCCCTGACTCATTCAACTAACAATGGAGTTTTAATTACCAGACGTTGAAGGTGGGGAGAGATAGCATTCCAGGTTGACTGCTAAGACAGCAGAATCCACAAACACAGAAGTGATCAGACCAATTTTAGTCACATGACTAGGTGGCTGTTGGAATTTGAACTTCCAACAGAATTTGAACTCAGAAGTCATGTGCTCCCAGTTGGATCAGAACCTCCTCTCCAGTCCTACCTTCCTCCATCTCTTTCCCACAGAACTGAATCTTGTGAAAACACGTGAACCTCAAAGAGAGAAAGGTCTCCAACGTCAACAAGGTTTAAGAACAACACTGGGCCACAACGAACAGCAAGACTATCTACAATCACGTGAGCTCGAAGCACAATAAACAAGAAATTCTTCTGATATTGCCTCAAACCCCTCTCTACTATATTTTCCACTCCTCTTTTCTGTCCCTATTTGCATGTGTATAATGCGTATGCATGCTAGCGTGGGCGCATTGTATATCCGTAGGCATCAACCGTATTAGAGTTTAAGTCTAAGTTTTAAAATTTCACTTTTCTCCTTTAAACCTGAGAAAACCTGGTGTGTTGGTTTCTTTGCCTTATAATTAGAAAGCTGTGAACAAGGATTCACAAAGGAGGAGCTCAAAACACAGTGTGTTTAAAATGAAACCATGTTCAATAAGACCAGGTGAAGATAGTTACAGATCCCGACACCTTTCTCACCTGGTCGTAACACAAGTCCCATTCACTTGCAGATTTTTCATTCCTTCCCCTTTGCTCTTTAATTTACATAATTTATTTATGGCACCAGCAATTGCAATGAATGAGGAAAAAAAATTACTAACCCTTTTTTGCAAATTATCAAGTTGTCTCTTACAACTGGAACAATCTGGACATAAATCATTCCCCCGGTTAACTTCTGTATAATCCTCAGTCGTCGGAGTTTCAGTATCACCCTCCTTATCTCTCGTCTTTGATGAAATGAACAGAAAAGCACTTAATTAATTTAACATTCAAAAACACATTTTAAGATGTAATGAGTATGAGATATCAGTCAGCTGATTACTGGTTACTGTAACTACTGAATTCATACCAAGTTAACGAAAGAGAAGCAAATTTCTTGTGTCTGTTTTAAATCTCCTTCAATAGTAGACATGCATCCAAATATGTTAAAAAAAAACTGCCCCAGGTTTTGCTGCCAAAATAATAAGTTCAATGGCACTTGTCATTATTAATGTGTATACTGTCCAGCAACTTAGTGAGGAAGAACTACTGTGTGAATTGTAAATCACCACAAGTTTCTGAGTGATTTGTGTTACTGTCAACCTCATTCTTATTCTTAATTTCCCCAAGAATTTCATGAAATTGCTTCATTTGTGGATCACTTGCCAATTAAACTCACCACAGAAAGTTAGGGTTGCTATTTTAACTCAAGTACATTTTTAATGAGGAGATTTATATTCCTGCAATGCCATGCAACTTCTCCGGCCCATAAAAGGAACAACTGAAACTATGGAGTCTCATTCCTACAGGTAGTAAATTGTTGTCAGACATTTCAATTTTTTTTAACTTTTCCTTTTGTCTCTTTTAATCCAATCTTTCTTTCCCTCACTTTATTTCTCTTTCTGTACATATTTTGACTCTAATTCACCCTATTTCCTTAAATCTCATTTGTTAAGGAGATGGACTATTGGTCTGATCATTCACCAAAGTCCCAGATGCACTTTTGACCTCACTGTACCGTTATCAGCTGCCCTTCCAGCAACTTACAGGCCAAAAAATATTTAAGCTGAATGGTGAGGGAAAAAAAATCCAACTAACAGGACACACCATGAGATGCCCCACACCAGCAAAATTTGAGCCAATATGCAAGTTAACGAGAGCAGTTTGAAATATGTGGTTGGTGTCTATGGGCTGCTTTAGTGAGGTCTGTTTATTTTCTAGCCAAAACCCAATGTCTCCGAATTGGCTCCAATCTCAAATCAAGCACACAGATTGGCCCAGAATTTTATGGAAATTTGTGCCATTACAATACTGTATTTAGCACTGGGTTCATTTTTCAGCACAAAAGCCCCAGGAAATCACAGTAAGTTACAGCATTATTCATGCAGTGCCATAACTTCCACGACTTCTGAGCTGCTCCAGCGATACCCTCATCAAAACCATGCAATTGTGAATGTGCTAGATTTACACTTAAGTAGTTTTTTTCACCACAGCCACTTAGACTGAAAAATAATGGTGCAAGTGGGTCCTTGGTTGCCTGTTATCAACATGGCTTGCAGCTCCCACTTAATTCTCAGCCTGGGAGGATCATAAAAGGTGTGGGGTAATCTAGACTCGCATAAATGTGCATGTATACCTAATAAAAATAGGCTGACATTTCACTATCAAAAATAAGTTATCAGTGTGTCCATTCCGAAGTGGAGCTCTCAGGGCAAGTGAAAAATTATTAAACCTTTAGTTGATCCTTAAGTATATTTAAATTCAGTTATTCAACATAAAGTAAAATAAAATCTCTGCTCTCAATATACTTATGAGCAATGTCTATCAAAACATTTCTTCCTTGTCCTTGTGTTAGGCTTACTGTAGTTTTCTGTATGGTGTAGGGTACTTAAGTGCTTGCACATGCCATTGATGAAAGTGAGACTTTGTTTAATCCCGAGACGTTTTAGGTAGCTTAAATGACTGTCATGTTCTAAATAAATGATAATAAATTTTGAACAAAGACTGGTCCAGAAAACTGAATATAGCAGCCGCATTCAGTTTTTAGGAACGGTCCATACAGAGTGTCTGTAACTCAGACAATTTTCTGAAAGTAATCAAGTTCAGTGCAGTGAAAGCATTTGAAATTTAGAATTCTAACATTCAGCTCATGGCAATATTGATGTGTTTAATTAATTCACTGCCAGACGAGGGAAGCAATCAACTGCACTGCTTTTGAGATTCCTGAATTGCCATATGCTTGCTGCAGCATATTCAAATTATTTTCCAGGAAATTTGGGTGTAACTTGCATTGGGAAGATTAATGGTGAAATGGCATAATTTATCACTTTGTTCCAGAAAATTCTGGGCCATTAATTTAGATGGACTCAGAATTTCAAAATCAGTTTATCTAGACAAACAAATTTGCATTCAGTAGATCGGTACTGTATCACAATAACTGAGCTTTTTCCTGATACTTATGACTTATGACAGGCTTTTGCCAACATGCTCTGGAAGTGACCTTTTGTCAGAGCTTCCACTACATGTGAGCCTAAAAGCAAAATCTAAAATGAATGAATTTACACTGGTTATAAGATGCTAAAATAGAATGAAGTTTGGGGAAATCATTTGACCAATACTTGTGTGGGTGGAAATGGGGAAAAAGAAACAAGCTGAATTATAATAACTATCAGGACATTTGATCAAAGCCGGCAGGGAAACTTACTGAATTACAACAAATGCCAAAATTAGCTAGAGTATAGCAATTCAGACAAAAACAATGGAGCCAATATTTTGGAAAATTTTGTTACAAAACTTTACTTCATATTACTTAGAGCTTAAAATGTGGTAATGGAACTCTGTTGCATTAAAATGTCTTAGAGATAATTACCTGCTGTGGCCTTCTCATTCTACCTGCCGCAGCATCGTAGTTCAGCATATCTGTTGGATCAATCCACTCATCATCATCATCATTTTGTAGCCCATTCACTACCAGCAGCACTTCAAATATCAACCAAGGCATGAACATGATTTGAATCTAAGGCATGGGATAAACGTGGCAAAATTACTGAATGTACTTCTGCACATAGTGTAGCTTGCCTTAACAAATGTGTAGCAAAGAATATGAATAATGAATAGGTACAAAATTGGCTGTTCCCTTTCCCAACATTACACGACACTTGGCTTCATTGGCAATGAAGCACTTGGGGACATCTTGAGGTCATAAAAAGGTGCTATCTAAATGCAGGTTCTTTCTTTTATTGGTGGCGGAGGAAGAAACTGCATTTTCTCTGCAGCCACTGTTGCTTTGTGATCTGTTGATGTTTTTTCTGCCCCACTGACTAGTCTATGGCAAGCCCCATTCCAGCTTATCACAAGTTAACTCCAAAAGCAAAAAGCTGCAGATGTTGAAAATTTGAAACAAAGATAGAATGTGCTAGAAATACTCAACAGGTTAGTATCTGTGCAGAGAACAGATGAGTTAAACAGCCTAGAATTTGTCAACATAACACTGAGGCTTATGACACTTGCCGTCATTTTTGTGCAAATGCTGCAGCAACTTCAGGCTAAGGCAGATACACAGAATCTAAAAGCTGCTGTCAGAGTTGCAGCACTCCTCCGTTAGCCTCTGGGCTACTGCTGTTGCTGTCTGGTGGTTCACTATTGAAATTCACTGAACGGCGTCAAGTTGCTGTATTTGCACAATGGTTACGAATTAAACTCTACACAACGTCGTCATTTCAAGTCCAAGTACCCTTTTATCGATGTGATAAATAGCAGCTTCCACAGTGCGGACTGCGACACCGACCACTCCCTGGTGTGCAGCAAGGTTAGCCTCAAACCAAAGAAGCTGCATCACTCCAAGCAGAAGGGCTGCCCGCGCATCAACTCTTGCAGAATTTCTCATCCACAGCTGTTACATAAGTTTCTAAAAGCCCCTCAAAACACTCCTACAGGGGATGCAGAGACCAAGTGGGCCCACATCAGAGACGCCATCTATGACTCAGCAATGACCACCTATGGCAAACGTGTGAAGCGGAATGCAGACTGGTTTCAATCTCACTTCGAAGAGCTGGAAACTGTCATAGCCGCTAAGCTCATTGCACTGCTGAACTACAAGAAAGCCCCCAGCGAGTTAACATCCGTAGCACTTAAAGCAGCCAGAAGCACTGCACAAAGAACAGCCAGGCACTGCACAAATGTCTACTGGGAACACCTATGCAGTCATATTCAGCTGGCCTCTGACACCGGAAACATCAGAGAAATGTATGATGGCTTTAAGAGAGCTTTTGGGCCAACCATCAAGAAGATCGCCCCCCCTCAATTCTAAATCAGGGGACACAATCACTGACCAACGCAAGCAAATGGACCGCTGTGTGGAGCACTACCTAGAACTGTACTCCAGGGAAAATGTTGTCACTGAGACCGCCCTCAATGCATTCCAGTCTCTACTAGTCATGGATGAACTGGACGTACAGCCAACAAAATCAGAACTCAGTGATGCCATTGATTCTCTAGCCAGCGGAAAAGCCCCTGGGAAGGACTGCATTACCCCTGAAATAATCAAGAGTGCCAAGCCTGCTATACTCTCAGCACTGTACGAACTGCTTTGCCTGTGCTGGGATGAGGGAGCAGTACCACAGGACATGCGCGATGCCAATATCACCCTCTATAAGAACAAGAGTGACCGCGGTGACTGCAACAACTACCATGGAATCTCCCTGCTCAGCATAGTGAGGAAAGTCTTCGCTCAAGTCGCTTTAAACAGGCTCCAGAAGCTGGCTGAGCGCGTCTACCCTGAGGCACAGTGTTGCTTTCGAGGAGAGATCCACCATTGACATGCTGCTCTCCCTTCGCCAGCTACGGGAGAAATGTCGTGAACAACAGATGCCCCTCTACGTTGCTTTCATTGATCTCACCAAAGCCTTTGACCTAGTCAGCAGACGCGATCTCTTCAGACTTCTAGAAAAGATCGGATGTCCACCAAAGCTACAAAGTATCATCACCTCATTCCATGACAATATGAAAGGCACAATGCAGCAGAGTGGGGCATCATCAGAGCCCTTTCCTATCCTGAGAGGCGTGAAACAGGGCTGTGTTTTCGCACTGACACTGTTTGGGATCTTCTTCTCCCTGCTGCTCTCACATGTGTTCAAGTCTTCAGAAGAAGGAATTTTCCTCCACACAAGATCAGGTGGCAGGTTGTTCAACCTTGCCCGTCTAAGAGCGAAGACCAAAGTACGGAAAGTCCTCATCAGGGAACTTCTCTTTGCTGACGACGCTGCATTAACATCTCACACTGAAGAGTGGCTGCAGAGATTCATCGACAGGATCGCGGCTGCCTGCAACGAATTTGGCCTAATCATCAGCCTCAAGAAAACGAACATCATGGGAGAGGACATCAGAAATGCTCCATCCATCAATATCGGCGACCACGCTCTGGAAGTGGTGCAAGAGTTCACCTACCTAGGCTCAACTATCACCAGTAACCTGTCTCTCGATGCAGAAATCAACAAGCGCATGGGAAAGGCTTCCACTGCTATGTCCAGACTGGCTAAGAGAGTGTGGGAAAATGGCGCACTGACACGGAACACAAAAGTCCGAGTGTATCAAGCCTGTATCCTCAGTACCTTGCTCTACGGCAGCGAGGCCTGCACAACGTTTGCCAGCCAAGAGCAACATCTCAATTCATTCCATCTTCGCTGCCTCTGGAGAATCCTTGACATCAGGTGGCAGGACCGTATCTCCAACACAGAAGTCCTCAAGGCGGCCAACATCCCCAGCATATACACCCTACTGAGCCAGCGGCGCTTGAGATGGCTTGTCCATGTGAGCTGCATGGAAGGTGGCAGGATCCCCAAGGACACATTGTACAGCGAGCTCATCACTGATATCAGACCCACCGGCCGTCCACGTCTCCGCTTTAAAGACATCTGCAAACAAGACATGAAGTCCTGTGACATTGATCACAAGTCGTGGGAGTCAGTTGCCAGCGATCGCCAGAGCTGGCGGGCAGCCATAAAGGCGGGGCTGAAGTGTGGCGAGTCGAAGAGACTTCGTAGTTGGCAGGAAAAAAGACAGAAGCGCAAGGGGAGAGCCAACTGTGTAAAAGCCCCAACCAATCTGTAGCACCTGTGGAAGAGTCTGTCACTCTAGAATTGGCCTTTATAGCCACTCCAGGCGCTGCTTCACAAACCACTGACCACCTCCAGGCGCTTACCCATTGTCTCCCAAGACAAGGAAGCCAAAGAGAAATATTAATTACTGCCAGGTAACCCTTCTGGCACTGAAAAATAACTATTACAAATGTGGAGTCTCACTCCTTCAGATTTTTACTTGTTTAACTTCTTTTTAAAAAAATCTTCAACAAAACTTTATTTCACTTTTCCTGTCTTTTTTTTCCTCTCCCCCTTAATACAATCTTTCTTTCTCTCTCTATTTCTCTTTCTGTACCCAATATCAAATTGAATTCACCCACTCAAATTTACACATCCTTCTCAGTTCATGTGGTTAATTTCACAATCCTTCAATCTGATTAGTTAAGGAAATACACAGTTGCTTTCCTGGTTTACTCAGGTCCCAATGCCCTGTTTCTCTTGCTGTGATTTTATTAGCTCACGCTTTCAACATGGGCATGTCTATATAGCAGCACTGTTCACATTAATATGTGCATTAATATTCCCCAGTGATCTAAATCTGCATTCATGATCTGCAGTTAAGCATCTCAAAACCATCACATTCAACAAATGGTGCCCTTTTCATCTTGATGTATGCCACATGTGCATCATTGGACGCCTTCAATGACAAGTTCTGTTGACAGCACCCTCTACTTTAGATAAGCCAGCAATCCCGTGAAATGCCGTAGAACATGAGACTGTTGATGTCACATAATGTGTAAACAATCTGACACCCTGGGTCTCATATGTCTCCACAATTTCACAACTTAAAAAGGTCCCCTTGTCTGAATCCAGCATAAACACCACCAAGACAGGGTACTTGGGTCACTTCAGACCAGCCCTAACTTTCTGTGCCGAGTTAAGTTTGTATCTACTGTGCAAGTACTGCAACTTTACGCTTTTCAATGCATTTCAATAGTGAGGCAGAGAGCAAAAAGCCGTTTTTGTGAAGTTAACAGCGGAGCGGCACAAGTGAGACAGCAACTTTTGGATAGCGGTATTTAACTGTGCTTCTGCCCCTTCCCTGAAATTGCTATAACATTTACACAGGCCGAGTCCATCAGGAAGGATACAGGGAAGAGAGGAGTGATGATACCAGGCAGCAGAGGCGTTCAGGTCAAAGCCTCCCTGTAGGTAGACGGCATTGCTGGCTTCTGCTTAGTCTGCTGTCGATCCACGGATTGATGAGTGTCTGCAACCAGTTCAAACTGGCCTCAGGAGGCAGAGCAAAGTGTCACCCAACACCTTCTGGAATGTGCATTTGCAAAGAGAGTGTTTTTTTTGTTGAGGTTCATCCCAAGCATGTCCATACGCAGGACTCTGCTCCACAGATTGTTCACAGGCATGCACACCAAGACAAAGATCAGCTGACATCAATTCAATGAAAGGCACTCTTTGGTCTACCTGAAACCTGTTGGTCTTCCAGTGTGAGGAGTTGCCCATGATCAAGTGCTGCACACTGGCACATCCCAATGTCCAGGACTATGTGCTGAGGGGTACACTGAATTTTCATGCAGCTGCCACAAAGGCTCCATGGGGAACATTCACAGTTTAGACTCCTGCCATCGTTGATTCAAGAACTGGAACAAGTGCAAAACTCCTGATTACATTAAACATTTCCTGATGTATACAATGTAAATGTAGATGCAATCTGCATCACAAGTGGAGGGAAGCAGCTTAGAGTACCATGTTCTACGTTCAACAATATTGATGGATTGCACCAAGTGATCTGCCACATTTGAAAAGCATTGTATTGTACCTTGACAAATTATATTAATGAAATTTTTTTGGGGGAAAAAACAATTAGTGGCAAGTACCATTAGCCAAATCATTACCCAGACAGCAAAATCAGGTCCAATGGTAATAAAACTAAGGGAGCAGACCCTGACAAGGCGCCCAGACCCAGCGTGCACCGCTCCCTCCCCCCGTGCGCTAGTCCTCACCCACCAACCACCCCCACCTGCATCGTGCACTGCTCCTCACCCAACACCCCCAGCACTCCACCCTGCACACTGCTCCTCACCCACTGACTGCCCAACTCCCCGTTCTTTTCTTTATTGTTTCCTGGGATGTGGATGTTGCTGGGCCAGCATTTAATGCCCATCCCTAATAGCCCCTAGCCACCTTCTTGAATCGCTGCAGTCCACATGGTGCCTGTACACCACAGTGCTGTTGGGAACGAAGTTCCAGGATTTTGACCCAGCAACAGTAAAGGAATGGCGATATAGTTCCAAATCAGGATGGCACGTGGCTTGGAAAGAAACGTGCAAATGGTGACATCCCCATGTTTCTGCTACCCTTGTCCTTATAGGTGGTAGAGGTCGCAGGTTTGGAAGGCGGTGTTGAAGGAACCTTGGTGAGTTGCTGCAGTACATCCTGTAGATGGTACACACTGCTACCACTGTGCGTCGGTGCGGAAGGCAGTGAATGCGGAAGGTGGTGAATGGGGTTCCAATCAAGTGGGCTGCTTTCTCCTGGATCGTCCCCTCCCCCAGCGCGTGCACCCTTCTTCACCCACGAACCCCGGTCATGCACTGTTCCCGGCCGAACCTGCGGTCTATCTCCAGCGGCTGCTCCTTGATTGCCGGACCTCTAGCTTCCCACCACGAGCAGTATCAGCTCAGTCACATCGATCCAACAAATGTTGAAATAATTTACATTAAATGTACACAAAAAAAAAACGAGAACTCAAAACTAAAAACTCAATTCCCCCCGACATCACCTCCCTCAGCACACTCGATAAACCGCCGACCCAGCATGCGTCACTTCCGCCAGCAGCTGCACGCTGGGAGTTGTAGTCCTGATGCCCGCGTGTGCGCATGCGCTCAGCTGCCGTCCTTCCACCTCTTAGCAAACTAAAATCCGAACGAGAAAGTGGGTAACCCCACTGTTATTTAGGTACAGTGCCACACTTTCTAGCTTATAACTTAGTGAACTAAAAACACGATGTTGCTGGAGATAACAACTCGCAATTACATTGTGCCTTTAACATCTCAGACAGGTCCAAGGCCCTTCCCAGCTAGGGGTAAAGAAAAATCACTGGGACAGAAAGGGCATGGGTGTGATCAGCAGCTTAGTGAAGAGATGGGGCTTTCAGGGAGCCTTAAAAGTATGGGGCATCAGCTGCATTGCGTAAGGAATTAATTCAGTAGCACATTCAACACACATCGGCAAAGAAGGTTGTATCCATCGAGTTCGTGAGAGCCTCTAATTCGTCCAGGATGTCAAAGGAGTTTGAATGACACATTGCGAAGTGTGATACTTGTTTGGCTCATTGTAGTTCTCCAAGTGAGAAACCATTATTACAGCAGGCCATTGTGGATAGGACTTGGTAGTAAGCTTTGAAGTTCGGCCAGGAAGGTCCAGGATTAAGGCAGAAGTTCTGTCAGTACCTCTTCACAATAGTAGGTCTCGCCGTGCAGCTTTCCTCCAAAAAGAAAAGCATACCTTCTATTCCAGAGTTTCGAGGAACTCTGAAATTTAAACGAAACAAAGCAATCGCAACCCAGGACTTTATAAAAACAAAATAGTCCTTCAATGGAGATGGAGGCCGATGCTGTGTTCTAGATCAGCAATCGGTGATTGGCATCTGTTTCACGTGTTAGAGTTGTTACTTACTTTCGAGATAGTGGGCAATTCAAAGGACCGCTGGGGATGTAGGTTGTAGAAATATCTTTCAGTTCAGGAATTTTGCTTACAGGTGGCTCATCAGCAAAAATCAATTGATGCCAATCACCAAGATGTATTCCTTGAAGTAGCTTAGAATTCCTGTCATAGCTGACATTGCTTCTTACCTCCAAGCAGACGAAGCCTTAAATACTGAGGCTGCGGGAGTGTTCCCTCTATCCAAAGTAACGTTTTGCACCTACGCCCCATAAGTCTCTCTGTAGGGCTTGTTTCTATACCTTAACTCGGAGTGTTCCGTAAATCTAATAGAGCTAGAAACAAACTGACTGGTCTTGCATTTTGTGAAGAGTCGTTTAACTGTCTTGATGGTATTCTCGGCTTTGCCATTGCACTAGACTGCATGTAATGAGGTGATGTCACGTGTTTAAATCCCTATGTCTCAGCAAACACTGCAAATTCTGTTTGTAGGATGACTGGTATCCCAAATTTTGCAAATATCTCTTGCTGTTTATTCAGAACACTGCCTGCAGTAAGGGAAGGGAGGTTGGCTGCTTCGATAAAGTTACTGTAATAGTCACACACGATGATCACGGTATGGCCATTTAAGTCACAAAGGTCAGCCCTAAATTTCCACCGAGTCCTATCCACAATGGCCTGCTGTAATAATGGTTTCTCACTTGGAGAACTACAATGAGCCAAACAAGTATCACACTTCGCAATGTGTCATTTAAACTCCTTTGACATCCTGAATGGTTAGAACTCGATGGATACAACCTTCTTTGCCGATGTGTGTTGAATGAGCTACTGAATGAATTCCTTACGCAATACAGCTGGTACCTCATGTTGCTGTCTCTTGAATATGAATCCTCTTTTGACAGTTAGTTCATCTCGAAAGTCAAAATAGGAGTGAGGTACCTCTCCCTTGATCCAGGTCAGTCTTGCCAAATGATAACCTGCAATTCCTTCTGAAGTGAGTCATCTGCTGCAGCATGATTAAGTTGTTGAAAACATGAATCTTCAACTGGAAGTAATTGACAGGCATCAACTTCTGGTAGGTATGCTCTGCTTAGTGGATCTGGACCATCTTCTCCCCTTATAACATACTTTCAGACAATATTTTTGGAGTCTTAACAGCTTTCTTTGAAGTCTCAGGCACATTATTAAGTGGCTTGGGCACAATTGACTCTAACGGACAGTGTTCCATTTCAATGTTCACCACCTTCAGACCGTAGATGTAAGTTTGAAATTTATCACAGACGAACACGATTACCAGAAGTTCTCTCTCGATCTGTGCATATTTTGTCTCTGCTGCTGTTAATGTCCTTGATGCATACATAAAATAAAAGCAAAATACTGCAGATGCTGGAAATCTGAAATAAAAACAGAAAATGCTGGAAATACTCAGCAGGTCTGGCAGCATCTGTGGAGAGAGAAGCAGAGTTAATGTTTCAGGTCTGTGACCTTTCATCAGAACTTGATGCATCATTGCTGCGCCAAGTCCAGATTGAAATGCATCATCGTAGAATGACTTCCTGAGATTGTAATACCAAGAACCGGCATGCTGGTGATGCTACTTTAAGTCGTTGCAGCATCAGTTCTTGCAATTCTTCCCAGAACCATTCTCAGTACTGCATTACATTTCTGAGCAGCTTTACATCTGTCAGATGCAGGAGGAACTTAACTCAGGATCCTGAGCTAATCCAAGTAGTCGCTGGAGCCCTGCTACATCAGTTAGTGATGGCATCTCCAAAGTTACTTTGACTTTGGCAAGATCAACACAAAGTCATCTTCCTATAGCAACATGAACAATAAAAGGAACTCTTTACGTATAAGGTTTAATTTTATCCATGCTCAACATCACTCCATGCTCATTGCATTGATGTAGGAAAGCTTCTAGGTGTTTAGCATGGTCTCAAATCGCTAATTCAAGCGTTTCTCGAAACCAACATCACAAAACCACCTGCAATGACTTCTACCCTTGTAGTCCTTCCATCATCTAATGCATCTTTTGTTGGAAAACTCTTGGCACTGAGCTGATCTTAAATAGCATATGCTTCCAGCTATATTGTATGAAAGATGTGTGGAACGTTGTAAGATGTGAACTAGTGTTCATCAAGATTCACCTGCCAAAACACATTGCAGCCATCAAGAATCATGAAGTAAAAACAAGAAATGCTGGAACCACTCAGCAGGTCTGGCAGCATCTGTGGAAAGAGAAGCAGAGTTAATGTTTCGGGTCAGTGACCCTTCTTCGGAACTAGCAAATATTAGAAATGTCAAAGGTTATAAGCAAGTGAGGCGGGGGTGGGGCAAGAGATAACAAAGGAGAAGGTGTAGATTGGATAAGGCCACATAGCTGGCCAAAAGGTCATGGAGCAAAGGCAAACAATATGTTAATGGTGTGTTGAAAGACAAAGCATTAGTACAGATGGGTGTTAATGGACTGAAGGTTGAACAGCCGCAAGTACAAACATGAAAAAAAAAACAGTGGGTAAGCAAACTGAACAAACTAAGATGAAATGAAACAAAAAAAAATTGTAAAAAATGTAAAAAAGAAAAAATAACTAAAAATAAAAGTAAAATGGGGGGCCCCGTCATGCTCTGAAATTATTGAACTCAATGTTCAGTCCGGCAGGCTGTAGTGTGCCTAATCGGTAAATGAGATGCTGTCCCTCGAGCTTGCGTTGATGTTCACTGGAACACTGCAGCAAGCCCAGGATAGAGATGTGAGCATGAGAGCAGGGGGGAGTGTTGAAATGGCAAGCAACCGGAAGCTCAGGGTCCTGCTTGCAGACTGAGCGGAGGTGTTCCGCAAAGCGGTCACCCAGTCTGCGTTTGGTCTCCCCAATGTAGAGGAGACCACATTGTGAGCAGCGAAGACAGTATACTACATTGAAAGAAGTACAAGTAAATCGCTGCTTCACCTGAAAGGAGTGTTTGGGGCCTGGGATAGTGAGGAGAGAGGAGGTAAATGGGCAGGTATTACACCTCCTGCGATTGCAGGGGAAGGTGCCATGGGACGGGGACGAGGTGGTGGGGGTAATGGAGGAGTGGACCAGGGTGTCGCGGATGGAATGATCCCTTCGGAATGCTGACAGGGGAAGGGAGGGGAAGATGCGTTTGGTAGTGGCATCACGCTGGAGGTAGCGAAAATGGCGGAGGATGATCCTTCGGATATGGAGGCTGATGGGGTGGAAAGGGAGGACAAGGGGAACCCTATCACGGTTCTGGGAGGGAGGGGAAGGGGTGAGGGTAGAGGTGCGGGAAATGGGCTGGACATGGTTGAGGGCACGGACAACAGTGGGTGGGGAATCCTCGGTTGAGGAAAAAGGTCATATCAGAAGCACCGTCATGGAAGGTAGCATCATCAGAGCAGATGCGTCGGAGATGGAGAAACTGGGAGAATGGAATGGAGTCCTTACAGGAGGTAGTGTGTGAAGAAGTGTAGTCCAGGTAGCTGTGGGGGTCAGTGGGCTTATAATAGATATTAGTAGACAACCTATTCCCAGAGATAGAGACAGAGAAGTCGAGGAAGGGAAGGGAAGTGTCAGAGATGGACCATGTAAAGATGAGAGAAGGGTGGAAATTGGAAGCAAAGTTGATAAAGTTTTCCAGTTTGGGGCAGGAGCAGGAAACGGCACCAATACAGTCATCAATGTACCGGAAAAAGAGTTGGGGGAGGGGGCCTGAGTAGGACTGGAACAAAGAATGCTCGACATATCCCACAAAAAGACAGGCATAACTAGGACCCATGCGGGTACCCACAGCAACACCTTTTACTTGAAGGAAGTGAGTGGAGTTGAAGGAGAAGTTGTTCAATGTGAGCACAAGTTTAGCCAGGTGGAGGAGGGTGGTGGTGGATGGGGACTGGTTGGGCCTCTGTTCCAGGAAGAAGCGGAGAGCCCTTAAACCATCCTGGTAGGGGATGGAGGTGTAGAGCGATTGGACGTCCATAGTGAAGAGAAGGCGGTTGGGACCAGGAAACCGGAAATTGTCAAAATGACGTAGGGCGTCAGAAGAGTCACGGATGTAAGTGGGAAGAGACTGGACCAGCGGAGAAAAGATAGATTCAAGAATCATGAAGTCTTTAGCACCGTGTATGCATGTAGCTACATCTTCAGTAGTTGGTAGAGGATAAATTCTTGCTCGATAGCCTTTTTTAAGTCTTTAGGATCTAAGCAGATGCGAGGTGTCACTCTTCTTAAGTATGAATACCATTGAACTGCTCCATTAGGTCAGCGTTGTTACAGGAGTGATGATGTTCTGTCTGACTAGACCATCCAGTTTCCTTCAGCTTATCCTTAAAAGCCACTGGTACATGATGCAGGACATGTTAGACCGAATCGACCGGCTTGTTGAACCTGATTAGGTCTCCTCCCTCAATCTGCCCTACCTCATTGCTGAACACTGGAAGTGGCTTCGGTATTAAACACTCCTTGGTTAGTAGTTTGTAGTATTGATTGCGTATACTGTTAACTCCAGTAGATGGTGTTCTATTAATTTCACCATTATCATTGTACCTAATATCTGTAGAAGTGGAGAGAGTATAGGCATTGGATAGGGTAAAGTGAGAGTGAGGAGGTACTGGCAAGGTTGGCTATGCTTAGGGTAGATAAGTCATCTGATCTGGATGGCATGCATCCCGGCTTGGTAAAGGAAGTGGGGATGGAGATAGCGGAAGGGCTTGCCATAATCTTCCAATCTTCCCTAGATATAGGGGAAGTGCCAGAGGATTGGACTGTGGCAAATGACACCCTTATTCAAGAAAGGGTGTAAGGACCGTCCTAGTACTACAGACCAGTTAGTTTAACATCAGTGTTGGGTAAGGTTTTAGAAACAATAATCAGGAAAAAAAAGATCTTGTGTTTCTTTCCTCAGTTCCTGCACTCTCAAATCTGTGGAGAATTCTTTAGCATTTTCCTGCAGTTTGCCTCTGTCACGGCTTGGGGTTTCCCTGGCTGTAAGTATTGTACTCACATTCGGTCCCTTCAACACCCTGATAACTTTGAGTTGCAACATTATGCTTTCAGCAGCGTGACAAATTTTATCCATCTTCGACCTTAGATTAGTCTCTTGAAGCAATCTCACTCGCACCCTTGAATCCGCAATTTCAAACACAAGTCGATCTCAGAGTATCTTTCCGGTGTGTTGGCATCAAGCTTGCACCCTTTGGTGAGTTTTTGCAGTCCTGTACAGTACTGGTCATGTTTCATCAGTTTCTTGCTTTCTTCTGTTGAACATGCATTTCTCATTGTGCAGTTGGCAATTCAGAGGGAACTTCCTCAGCTCCGGCGCTACTTCCAGCCATGACCCAAGTCTATCCATGTGGAGTAGACTTTGTATGCTTCTTCCCCATTCAGGAGAAATTGCGCTACCTACGCACGTCTGATTCCTGCTCAAGCTTCATGGCAAGAATGTAGTTGTTCTAGGCTTGCTTGAATGTCTTCCACTTTTCCACAGCATTCATGTCGTGGATTGAGAGCCCGAGGTGATGGCAGAGCACCACCTGATCCCATTATGTACATGCTTTAGTTTTCCTGTAAATTTAAAAACTGTCAGCTTCTGAGATGTCCCCTAAAATAGTGAAAATCACTTTAAACACTCATTACCGCTGTCACCCAGTGTTGATAATTCTTTAAATAGTAGGTGTAGCCATGTGTTAGAGTATCGTTTTATTTTTAGCATACAAAATAAGTTTACTTATAGTGGTGTCAGGAGCTGCACGATTGCTGCTTTACCAGACCACACAGGACAGGTCACCTGACAAATCACAACAATGACTCAAGCAGGCATGTATGTTTCACAAAAGTGTGCTGTGCATCACAGGAGTAGCTGAAAGTACTGTGTCCAGGAATGCTGCCAAAGGAATGGGCAGGGGTACACAAAAGGCTGAAGTGATGCAAAGGGTTAATTTTTCCTCTTTGGATATTTTAAGTTCAAATTGGAAAGATAATGTGCAGAAACTTCAAGAAGCTTTAGATGGGCCTTTGGTTCTCAAAGCAATTGACTTTGGAAAACAGTGCTGAGACAGGTAGAAATCTGGAGAAAGACAATTAAATATACAGCTTAGTTTCACAGACACCAGCTTTTCTAACCTTTGCCAGTTCTGATGAAAGATCACAGACCTGAAACATTAACTCTGCTTCTCTCTCCACAAATGCTGCCTGACCTGCTGAGTATTTCCATCATTTCTTGTTTTTCTTTCAGATTTCCAGCATCTGCAGTATTTTGCTTTTATTTTGACAAGATTGCAAATGGACTGGCTTAGCATGGTTCAGCCGAAGATGATAGGAAAGGGGAAAGTGTGTACTGCGCACAGCTTTGTACATTTGTTGCATGTTCCCATCCTTTTTAAGTCATCATCTTTGTCTCCAGGTGGCCCACACTGTTCACGCATTTCCAACCTGCTAGAAAATGACTGTGCCCTGGCCTCAATTCATATGATTCCAGAACAGGGCATCAGGAGGTACAGAATTAAGTTCCCAGAAAATTCAGTTCTATGCTGTGTAGTCAGGGCCTTTAAATTTTTGTTTTGTGAAAACAAACTGAATAAATCAGTAAATGAATGAATGTGTGTGAAGGGCATAAAGTGAGGAAAGGAGACAGAGGGAAGCAGAGACTTGGCAAAAAGAGTTGGAGTTAGAGATGCATATGACAAGTGAATGGGAGCTACACAGAGAAAATGTGAAGGACACAGAATTAGGAAACAAGCAGTTACAGGATGAAAATGTATTATTGTTCTCTGTGCACACTATAATTGATCAGCTAACTGAAGCAAACTGAAATAGCCAGCATCTTTCAATCTTGATATGAAACAAATTTATTTGAAATTCTTCATTAAATAAATTTTTATTGAGAAAACACTGCACAATCACACTTCGTAATTCTCATTACATTTTCAATCATTACACAGGTTAGAAAAAAACGACTAAATGAGGTGCATAGGGTATATCCTCTGGTTCTTTTTAACCAAAACACAAATACATAAGTTAAATATTAATGAACTCAATATTTCAGTATTTATATTAAACTAAACTGTACAATAGAAAATAAAGCATTACATATACAAACCAAAAAAAATAACAGTACACAAGTCATTTAAAACTTTGTAAGTGCAAGAACACAAGCATTTATTAGTTTTCATGGGCCTGTTTATAAATACTGTACTAACATTACCCATGCGCACACACAGTGGACAGCCATGCTACAGGAAGTATAAAAGCAAAGCAGCTATGTCTGAAATGTTCTGCATTACCAACTGTTTCTCACCATCTTGTACTATCAACTGGCTAGCTTTAATACTTCCTACATCAGAACAAATTCCTGTTTAGGTTGATTAAATAAATGTTCACTTTGATTTATTGTAAAATTAACATACACAAACAATAGTTGGATCTATAATACTCAGCCAGCTTTCTACATTAGTCACTGGCACAATGAATAAGGAATGCCATAAATACCAAATGAAAGTCTGCCTCACTTGATTCAGTCATTGTGTACATTTGGCGACAGAGCTCAGTGACTGCGTGATCACATGTGGAAGACCTAAGCACAGCATAATAATACAAATACAGACAGCAGTTCCATTTAGCTTGAACAGCAGCACATGTTGACCTGTGCTTTCTCATACGTTCTACTGGTCAGTTACATAAACAGTGATGCCAATAAATTTCAGCTCCTGGATTACAATTATGATTGTGCTTTGTCTGCATTGGCATCAATTAGTCAACTGTTGTTGTAAGTCCAGAGGGTTACCGTCCTGTCAGCAGATGAAGACAAGAAAGATAGATCCTCAGTGTGCCATCTACACTGTATAACTTTGTCCTTATGCTTAGATACTACTGTTGTAGGAAGTGGTTTTATTAGATCTCCTATGGGCAGAAAGTTAAAGGTTACAAAAGTCTGCAACTGTGGAAAATATGTAAGCATTTAATTGCCACCAAATTAAGATGAACATAGAAAATAGGAGTAGGCCATTCAGCCTTTCGAACCTGCTCCGCCATTCATTATGATCATGGCTGATCATCCAACTCAGTAGCCTGTTCCCACTTTTGCCCCTTACACTTTGATCCCTTTAGACCAAAGAGCTATATCAAACTCCTTCTTGAAAACATACAATGTTTTGGCCTCAACTGCTTTCTGTGGTAGCGAATTCCACAGGCTCACCACTCTCTGGGTGAAGAAATTTCTCCTCATCTCAGTCCTGAAAAGGTTTTCCCCTCATCCTTAGACTATGACCCCTGGTTCTGGACTCCCCCACCATCGGGAACATTCTTTCTCCATTTACCCTGTCAAGTCCTGTTTGAATTTTATAGGTTTCTATGAGATCCCCCCCCCCCCTCACTCCTCTGAACTCCAGCGAATATAATCCTAACCGACTCAATCTCTCCTCATACGTCAGTCCCACCATCCCAGGAATCAATCTGGTAAACCTTCGCTGCACTCCCTCTATAGCAAGAACATCCTTCCTCAGATAAGGAGACAAAACTGCACACAATATTCCAGGTGTGGCCTCACCAAGGCCCTATATAATTGCAGCAAGACATCCCCTGCTCCTGTACTTGAATCCTCTCGCTATGAAGGTCAACATACCATTTGCCTTTTTTACCGCCTGTTGCACCTGCATGCTTACCTTCAGCAACTGGTGTACGAGAACACCCAGGTCTCGCTGCATATTCCCCTCTCTCAGTATATAGCCGTTCAGATAATAATCTGTCTTCCTGTTTTTGCTACCAAAGTGGATAACCTCACATTTATCCACATTATACTACATCTGCCATGCATTAGCCCACTCACTCAACTTTTCCAAATCACCCTGAAGCCTCTCTGCATCCTCCTCACAACTCACCCTCCCACCCAGTTTTGTGTCATTTGCAAATTTGGAGATATTACATTTAGTTCCCTCACCTAAATCATTAATGGATATTGTGAATAGCTGGGGTCCTAGCACCAATCCCTACGATACCCCACTAGTCACTGCCTGCCATTCGGAAAAAGACCCAGTTATCCCTACTCTTGGTTTCCTGTTCGCCTACCAATTTTCCATCCATCGCAATACACTACCCCCAATCCCATGCGCTTTAATTTTACATGCTAATCTCTTATGTGGGACTTTGTCCAAAGTCTTCTGAAAATCCAAATAAACCGCATCCACTGGCTCCCCCTCATCAACTCTACTAGTTACATCCTCGAAGAATTCCAGTAGATTTGTCAAGCATGATTTCCCTTTCGTAAATCCATGCTGACTCTGCCCGATCCCACCACTGTTCTCTAAGTGCTATAAAATCTTTGATAATGGACTCTAGAATTTTCCCCACTACTGACATCAGGCTGACTGGTCTATAATTCTCTGCTTTCTCTCTACCTCCCGTTTTAAATAATGGGGTTACATTAGCTACCCTCCAATCTGTCGGAACTGTTCCAGAGTCGATAGAATCTTGGAAGATGACCACCAATGCATCCACTATTTCTTGGGCCACTTCCTTAAGTACTCTGGGATGCATACCATCAGGGTCTTGGGGATTTATTGGCCTTCAATCCCATCAATTTCCCCAACACCATTTCTCTACTAATACTGATTTCATTTCAGTTCCTCTCTCCCACTAAGCCCTGCATTCTCCAACATTTCTGGTATGATACTTGTGTCCTCCTTTGTGAAGACAGAACCAAAGTATGTATTTAGTTGGTCAGCCATTTCTTTATTCCCCATAATAAATCCCCCCGTTTCTGACTGTAAGGGACCTTCGTTTGTCTTCACCAATCTTTTTCCCTTCACATACCTATAGAAACTTTTACAGTCAGTTTTTATGTTCCCCGCAAGCTTGCTCTCGTACTCTATTCTCCCCTTCTTAATCCATCCCTTGGTCCTCTTTTGCTGAATTCTAAACTGCTCCCAATCCTCAGCTCTGTTGTTTTTCCTGGCAAATTTATATGCCTCTTCCTTGGATCTAATGCTATCTCTAATTTCCCTTGTAAGCCATGGTTTGGCTCCCTTTCCCGTTTTACTTTTGCACCAGACAGGGATAAACAATTGTTTCAGTTCATCCATGCGCTCTTTAAATGTTTGCCAATGCCTATCCACCGTCTTCCCTTTAAGTAACGTTTCCCAATCCGTCATGGCCAACTCGCGCCTCATACCTTCATAGTTTCCTTTACTAAGATTCAGGACCCTTGTCTCAGAATCAACTACATCACTCTCTATCTTGATGAAGAATTGTATCATATTTTGTCGCTGGTCCCCAAGGGGTCTCGCACCACTAGACTGTCAATTATTCCTCTCTCGTTACGCAATACCCAGTCTAGGATGGCTTGTTCTCTAGTTGGTTCCTCAACGTATTGGTCCAGAAATCCATCCCGTATACACGCCAAGAATTCCTCCTCTACGGTATTGTGACTAATTTGATTTGCCCAATCTATATGCAGATTAAAGTCACCCATAATTACAGATGTTCCTTTACCGCATGCGTCTCTAATTTCCTGTTTAATGCCATTCCCAGCATCAACACGACAGTTTGGGGGTCTATATACAACCCTCACTAACGTTTTTTGCCCCTTAGTGTTTCTCAGCTCTACCCATACAGATTCCACATCGGCAGAGCCAATATCTTTCCTCACTATTGCGTTAATTTCCTCTTTAACCGGCAATGCAACTTCACCGACATTTGCTTTTTGTCTGTCCTTCCTAAATACTGAATATCCCTGGATGTTAATTTCCCATTCCTGGTCACCTTGCAGCCATGTCTCCGTAATCCCTACTATATCATACCCGTTTAAATCCATTTGCACGATTAATTCATCCACTTTGTGAATGAACTTGTGAATGGTAACTGTAAAACACTAACTGATGACCAAATCTATTCCTCAAGTTTAAGTTCCCCATTCAGGTTTAATAAAATGATTTGTTACATACATCCATAGCTCATGCAAGTATAATATATAATCAATATAGGAGACAACCTTAAAAATTAAAATAATTTTAACTTCGAAATGTATGAAAGTGAATTACTGGACTCCCCAGTAGTTTAGTGGGCAAATGAATCACACAATCCAGGAAGGTACGATGTCAGTTCGTAGTCTATTCTGTGTTAGCCAATGGCAGCTAGGATAAGGATATTCCAGATAGTGTCAGCTAATTCCTGCTCCTCATTAGTTACTCCCATTCAAACTACACAATATGAAATAAAAACAGAAAGTGCTGGAAATGCTCAGCAGGTCAGGCAGCACCTATGGAGAGAGAAGCAGAGTTAACGTTTCAGGTCAGTGACCTTTCATCAGAACTGGCAGAAATTAGAAAATAATTCTTTTCTAACCGTTGCCAATTCTGATGAAAGGTCACTGACCTGAAACATCAACTCTGCTTCTCTCTCCACAGATGCTACCTGACCTGCTGAGTATTTCCAGCACTTTGTTTTTATTTCTGATTTCCAGCATCTGCAGTATTTTGCTTTTACACAACATGAATGTTGAACAAGCACTAGGGTGCAACTTGGCTGTGATGGCCTCTATAGCCAATAAGCTTTTGACACAATGTTTGGGCTCACACATCAAGACTGGCACTAGGCTAAAATGCTGGATCTTCGCTGCCACCAGCCATGCAACTTTACTCAAAAGAAGATCTCACTAACTTCAGGAGATGAGATGCAAGAGATAAAAGTGAATAATATTGAAAACTTCACTAACAGTTTTTAACAGTTTAGAGTAAAAAGCAACACATTATAAAATATTCTCAATTTACAGTGCATCATAGCTTTACCTCGTAAGTCAGTTACTTTAACAGTGGTGTCATAAGATCCTGTAAGAAGGTAGTAAGCTCCTGGAGAGAACCGCACTGAACGTACATCACTACCATGTGGTTGGTAAATTTGCACCACTCTCCCTCCTCGGATATCATACAGCATGCAGCTAGAGTCCTCCTGACCTGTGGCTAGCAGTCGTCCACTTGGATCTACAGCCACAGAAGCAACAGCACTGCCTGTGAAATGAAAGTCATACAATGATCCAACAGTGGTACATACTAACTATACTGAAAGTGTAACTGGCTCTCTCGTATTTACTGCCATAAAACAAACAAAATGATAACTACTAAAGATAATTACACCAAAGAGAACTGGGATATCATGAAATTAAGAAATCTGAGGCATAAAAACATTATGCATTAAACATCTCAACATTAGAGATATTTATAGAATCATGAAATAAATATGTTTATTCACCAGATGAAAGTTGGCTAGATGGGCTTAAAATATTTGATTTAATGTTGAAACTATGGATTATGAACCTAGCATAACAATGATTATTGAAGTTCGAATACACATGCAAAACAGTTTTGAAACATTGTATCTAGTGTCACAAAAGGTTTTATTTTTGTACTAAAATCTTGGACTTCTATGTGTTCCAAAAAAAATGAAAATGGATTCTGCTCAGCGAAAGACATCTGCAAAAATAATTGGAATTCCTGCAATGTTTTGAAAGGAAGTCCAAAACAAGAATGAACTTTATGAGTGTGTTGAAAGGAAGTTAAAAGGACAGGAAGGTCAGCAGTTTCAAGCAAATCACAGGGGTTTGATCTTTCTTTCGAGCAGCTTGAGTGACATGGGGGAGACACTATGTCTGGACACGTGACCATGTTCAGGAAGGTTCTTTTTTCACTTTGGGCCCTTTAAAAAAGTTTGTAAATTGGAAACAGGGCAGGTATTTGAAATCTTTGCTTGTCCTGCCTGGAGCAAGAGAGAAAAGACCCAGAAAAGTGTTACCTCTCTTTGTAAAGGAGACTTGCATCTCTTGAAAAGGAATCCTGCATTTGAAAGGTGGCAGATTCCTGTTGCCTCCGGTCTCTGAAGAATTTCTGCATCCAGTGAGAGTCCTGCTGCCTCCCGTATTCTAAGAAATCCTAAAATCTGAAGAATTCTTCTACTGCTAGACTGCTGCTTCAAACCCAAGCAGCTCAGTTGCTACAACCCTGATGGAAGACCTATGTGATGCCTGCTGCAGTTAAATTGCCGTGAACGCATACCCATCACAGACTGTTCATCAACCTCGCCTGGAGAGACTTTGCGCGGCATCAGATTATTCGACTCTGGGACACCTCACCGTACCGAAAACATCCTACCAGAACATGAACCTCATTTATTTTTTTATTATTCCTTCTATTCCAAGAAACAGTTCTATTGCAAAACACCCTTTTGAAAGTGGTTAACCATTTCTTTTCGAATGTATGCGTGTGTGCATGAGGGTTAAGAGATTAAGGAATTTTCTCATATATAGATTTATCTCGTTAGTAGTTCAGACCTATTACTTCTTTTCTAATAGATAGTTAATGTTGCTGTTGTTTAAAGAAACCTGGTTCGGTGTGTTTTATTCTGGGGAAAAATACAGTTTTTAATTTGGCTAGTTTTCGGTAGGTAGGAAACTTTATTTGATATGCTATGACCTGTGGAGTAGTGGGACTGAATTAACAGTGCATTACTCCCACCTTGGTCATAACACTAGCTTGATTATAACATATTTACAGTAATCAGCCATCCTTCCCATATGGAAGATGCAGCATCTCCACAACGCACCAAGGCTCCTTAGACAGCACCTTCCAAACCAGCGACCTATACCACCTACAAGGACAAGGGCAGTAGATGCATGGGAATACCACCACCTGCAAGTCCCCCTCCATGCCACACACCATCCTGACTTGGAACTATCTTGCCGTTCCTTCACTGTCGCTGGGTCAAAATCCTGGAACTCCCTTTCTTGGGGTGCACCTACACCCGAAGGACTGTAGTGGTTCAAGAAGGGAGCTCACCACCACCTTCTCAAGAGCAATTAGGGATGGGCAATAAATGCTAACCTATCCAGCGATGCCCGTATCCATGAATGAATAAAAAAAAACTAGCTGCTTTCTCAATGAAACAAGTTTCTGCATTACTTATGGTTTTCTTTTGAATACAATAAAATCACCAGCTATAGATTTATGAATTTCTTCACTACTTGTAATTTTTTTTAGATTTTACTGATATACACATGACTGGAACAGAAAAATAAATTTTAAAATATTTTCTCCTCCTTTGTAAGGTTTTCATGCAGCATCCTCCATTCAAACACAACCTACTCACAGATAACCACTAAAGCAATGAGATTGGAGTTTCTGCTTGGTTTTTGCCCAGATATCAGCACAATCTGGAGTGTATCAATTGAAATGGTGCAAAAGGTTAATGACAAATGATATTAGTGACTTAGACTTAGGTGCACAGGGCACAATTTCAAAATCTGCAGATGACACAAAACTTCTAAGTAAAGTGAACTGGGAGGTGGTTAGCGATAAACTTCAAGAGGACATAGACTGGCTGGTGGAATGGGCAGACACGTGGCAGATGAAATTTAAAAGCAGAGAAGTGTGAAGTGATATATTTTGGTAAGAAGATCTAGAGTAACAATATAAACTAAAGGGTACAATTCTTAAGGAGGTGCAGTAACAGAGAGGCCTAGGTGCATACGTGCACAAATCACTGAAGGTGACAGGGCTGGTTGAGAAAGTGTTTAAAAAGGCATACGGGATCCTGGGCTTTATAAAAATAGGGCATACAGCACAGAAGCAAGGAAGTTATGAACCTTTACAAAATATTGGTTCGGCATACAATTCTGGAAACAGCTCTTTAGGAAAGATGTGAAAGCTGTACAGAGGATGCAGAAAAGATTTATGAGAATGGTTCCAGCGATGAGGGACTTCAGGTATGTGGATAGATTGGAGAAGCTGGGGCTGTTCTCTTCACAGAGGAGAAGGCTGAGAGGAGATTTGATCAGATGTTCAAAATCTTGAGTGATCTGGACAGAGCAGATAGACAGAAACTGATCCCACTGGCAGAAACCAGAGGACACAGATTTAGTGATTGGCAAAATAATCAAAGGCGACATGAGGAAAAACTTTTTTTTTTTACAACATTGGGTGGTTACGATCTGGAATGCATTGCCTGAAAGGGTGATAGAAGCAGATTCAAATGTGGCTTTTTATAGGGTAGTGGATAAGCACCTGAAGGGAAAGACTTGCAGGGCTCTGGGGAAGGGTGGGGGAGCCGGACTAGCTAAATTGCTCTTGCAGATAGCTGGCTTGGGCTCGATGGGCCAAATGGCCTCCTTCTGTGCTATGGCTATTCTGAGTTACGCCCCTAACCTTTTATACTCCAGTTTCTGCAATGTTTTATGCTGATTCAAAAGTCAATTTTCCCAAAACAGTACCCCCACAATAGCCATTCCCCCAGGTTGGCAAGGCAAGCTTGCACCGATTGCACCTGTTCAGGGACGTTTAGTACACTGTGCCCAAAATTTTGGGCACAGAGTCATATGTGGCTGCGTTAGTCTATTGTTAATGACCTGCAGATGCAATGACCATCAGTCAGTTGAAGCCTTATTCTGGTCTGTTTTCATATTGATGTTATAATTACTTCAAATTCAGTTTAAATGAGTTCAAATTCAGTTTAAATGAGTTCAAATTTGGTCAACTGATTTACCCTCAGTACAGAAGTCAAGTGAAACCACTGATTGGTCTGTTTCTTCAACTATAGCAATAATTTGAACATATTATTAGTTTAAGAGTTTCATTCAGTAACCTTGAGGCCATGTTCCAATCAATAATCGATTACAATTGATAATACGCTTGTTTGCACTGATTTATGGGAGATTTTATGCCCAAGGTTATGCAAATAAGTTTTCTGTGCAAACTTGGGCGTAACCTCACATCAGCAAAACTGGCACAATTTCTAGCACAATTCCAGTGTATTTTCCCGATTGCAGCCCAAGTGCAAACTCCAGACTGTGTTGTCTAATTCATTAGCCACTAGCCACATGTGGCTAATTGGGAATCCAGACATGGCTAACTGCATTTCTAAACAGTAAATAAAAAGTGAATGATAGACAATGTTGGGCATGTGATCTCAATACTTGTATTGATTCAGCACAATGGTTGTGCTCTTTAAGTTTATGCATATTTGTTGGTGAAATGGTAAGACGAATAGCAGGATGTGACAATTTCTTTTCACCATGGAGTCCTCCACTTCCCTGGTTGGTGAATGGTGATAGATGTTTGTTAAGAAAATATAAATGTGAAATACATTTATCTGTATTGCGTGCATGTGTGTAAGGCCTTTCCCACTAAAATTAGTGCAGGTGGCCAAAACCATGTGACCTTAGCCACATCTTTGCCCAGTCAGTGATTTTTGTTGAACACTATGCTAAAGTTTATTCTACTTAGAGACTATGCTGGAGTCAACCACAGTGGCTTTTGCTCCAACTTTCCCTCAAGTAGTGAGGATAAATATTCTCCCTTTGCTCAAGACAACCCTGATAACACAGAAAAGATTAAGAATTCACTGCAAAAGGAACTGTAGGCCTTCATTGGTTTCCCATCATTCTGTGGGACAGTGACAATATCATCCTGCCCCAAGAACAATCCTGCAAGTTGCAATATTTTTATATTTATGAAGTAATGGATCATCACTTCGCTATGCTGCATCATGAATTTTACAGCAATTTTACACATTGTTTTTGTATCATTGACCTTGCTATAAATATGAGTCACAGTACAAACTTGTGTTGTGAATAAAGGTCCAATGTCCTTATTGTGACTGGACGTCCATTCAGCTGAAAATAATACAAGTCATATACAATATAAAATCAATCACCAAAAGCAGATCTACACCCACCTGATCCATGAAATGCTGTTCCAACAACACGAACGCAGCTTGGCACTCTTAGATCCCAGAATCTTACAGTTTTGTCTTGTGAGCCAGATGCAATCATCCAGCCTCCCCAAGTATACAGTGCTAGAATATGACCTAAAAATCACAAAACAAACACTGATGTCTAAAACTCTGCAAGCTGCCTGTAGCCTCCTATAAAAGGAACATGCATTTGTTTACAAAAATCAAACACACTTTAGCCTCCGATGTCATCAAGAGTTGGAGGATCATATTTGGTTCATCTCTTTTTATATTTGGCCAACAAGAGCTAGAAATGATACAGACCAACTAGCTAGTAGCATGCTATTTTTCAGTTCTTGCAAACCAAAAAAATTTTTTTTTGCCCCAATGTCACCCCGTCACACCACTGCATCTGCCCTATGTGATAATTAAATTATTTTCAATCTACAGTATCTAAACAGGACTTTTAAATTCCTAAACTATAAACAATGACCTAGTGGGGGAAAACGGCTGAGCGTGAAGGATACCATAATCTGAACAATGAAGAAGACTGTACAAGGCAGTTAATCTATTTTCTTCATTATTCAGGCATCATTCACACACTATAGGAATCATACTGTATTATCAGCTTAGGAGAAGGATGGCTCTCGCTGAGATGCCTAATCCCTGCTGCTCGAACAAGTTTTCTGAAAACACTGTCCCAGGTTTTGCCCAAATTTAATTAGCAATGTCTAATTGACATGCAAATTATATCCCATGTAGCTGTCTTGCAGTCATGAACACCTGACAAAGAACCCTGAAAAGTAGAAATGATTAAGAAGAATGGCCCACAACTAGATCTTTGAATGTTTACGAGCTAAATGCTACAATGGAGAATACAATCCATTAGCCACTTTGTTGCACCGAGTTACCAAGTGGTTTTTCCATGCAGTGCAAAAAAAAACCTCAGGACTTCCTAAAGTTTGTAAAAACCAATGCATACAGCTTTGACATGGTGAAACATAATTCTGATATGATAGATGGGGAGACAGATTTTCTTCTCGAAAAAGTATGTATAGTCTTATATCGCCGATGAAACTGAATACTTGGGTAGACATCTTGGGTGGGTCCTTTAACTGCTCTATCCTCCAAATAGGACTGATTTCCAATCTGAAGCCTACAGCTCATTAATTGTGTAAACCGAAATTATCAATGTCTTCTTCCAAGCAAAAAACCTCAAATTACAATTACAGAGTTTAGAACACTGTGACCATAACGTATCAAGGACTACATTAAGGTCCTATTAGGAACAGAGTGAGGTCTATTTGGATGCAACTTCCATATTGTTCATATAGAAAAACACAAGGGGATAAAAGTCTATCAGACTTATTGCTAATGGTGATGGCCAAAATTACTTGGACAAAATTCTTTTCGATCCACTACAACTATTCTAGAATATAACTAACCATGCCAGTGGGAAACAAACATAGCCACACAACATTCCATAAATTTCCACTATTTGACACAGTAAACCCAAATAGTGGAGTCTTTTCTGCAATGAGTAGGATTTCAACCAGGCTAGGCAACAGCTTTATCTACAAGTCAATACCTTTTAATAACCATGCCATCAACCAAAAGCATTCCTGCTGTCAATGCAGAGTCTGATCTACCGCCACAAAAAACAGGTCTGACCAGGGTGGTACAGGAATGCTGACTCTGCTTCCTGCCAAGTTCACTAAAGACAATGGTAAAGAAGTGATCATGATGAGTGGCTACGATTTGCCAACTCCACTACAAGCTTTCTTCCAATTGCCTAATTACACAACTGCACTGGTATTGTAGTAAACTTATGGCACAGACTACTTCACTTATGACACTGAAGGTGAATGACAGCATAAGAAATAGGAGCATGAATAGCCATATGGGCTCTCAAGCCTGCTCCACCTTTCAATATCATGGCTGATCATCGACCTCAATTTCACCTTCTTGCCTAATCGCCATATCCCTCGATTCCGCCAAGTCCAAAACTCTAACTCAGCCTGAACATACTCAACAACTGAGAATCCACAGCCTTCTGGTGTAGAGAATTCAAAAGATTCAGAACTCTGAGTGAAGAAATTACATGATAGGCCCCTAATCTTGAGACTAGGCTGCCTAGTTTTACTCTCCAACCAGGGGAAACAACCTCTCAGCACCTACCCTATCAAGCCCCGCGCTCCCCCCCCACCCCCGTATGTTTCAATGAGATCACCTCTCATTCTTCTAAACTCCAGAGAATATAGACCCAATTTACTCAGCCTCTCATCACTGGACAACCCTTGCATTCCAGGAATCATTTCAGTGAATCTTCGCTGCATCGCCTTAGATAAGGAAACCAACACTGCACACACTACTTCAGGCGGGGTCTCAACAAAATCCTGCACAATTGTAGTAAAACTTCCTTACTCTTCTTGCACTCCACCTCCTTGCAATAAAGCCCAACATGCAATTTGCCTTCGTAATTTTGATGTACCTGCATGCTAACTTTGTGTTTCTTGTACAAGGACACCAAGTCCCTCTGAACGCCAGCATTTAAAAGTTTACCATTTAAGTAGTCAGATTTTCTATTCTTCCTACCAAAGTGAATAATCTCACATTTCCCCACATTATACTCCATCTGCCACCTTATGCCCATTACTTTACCTGTCTCTTTGTCCTTGCAGCCTTCTGTCCCACCTAGCTTTGCCTCCATCAACAAACTTGGATACATTACTCTCAGTCTCTTCATCTGTCATTAATATAGATTGTAAATAGCAGAGGCCTCAGCATTGATCCTTGCAGCACTCCACTGATTACAGCCTGCCAACTTGAAAATGCCCCGTTTATCCCTACTCTCTGTTTCCTGCTCATTAATCAATCCTCTATCCATGCTAATATATCACCCCCAACTCCATGTGCCCTATCTTGCCTATTAGCCTTTTGTGCGGCACCTTATTGGAAATGCAAGTATACTACATCTACTAGTTCCCCTTTATCTACCCTACCAGTTACATCCTCAATAAACAAATACATTTGTCAAATACTATTTCCCTTTCATAAAACCCTGTTGACTTTGATCATACTATGATTTTCTAAGCACATTTTTAATACTTCCTTAATAACGAATTCCAGCCTTTTCCCGACAACTGATATCAGGTTAATGAGCCTGCAGTTCTGTTTTCTTTCTCCTTCCCTTCTTGAATAATGGTGTTACATTAGCCCTTGGTTCCCAATATTTTTGGTATGCTTTTTGTGTTTTCCACTGTGAAGGCAGATAGAAAATGTGTTTAATATCTGTCATTTCCTCATTCCCCATTATAATTTCTCCTGTCTCAGCCTCTAAGGGACCAATGTTTACTTTTGTTATTTCCCTTTTTACATATTTGTAGAAGCTCTTACAATCTTTTTTATATTTCTTGCTAGATTCTCAGATTCTATTCTTTCCCTCATCAATTTTTTGGTTGTCCTTTGCTGGTTTCTAAAATTCTCACAATCTTCAGGCTCACAGCTATTCTTCACCATATTATAAGCCTCTGCTCTGAATCTAATACTATCCTTAACTTCTTTAGTCAGCCATGGATGGGGATCACTTTCCCCAAGTACACGTGATCAAGATAAAACCTAAAAAAAAACAAATTCTCACAAGAAATGTCCAAGTTTCACATGGACTTAGTTCTCCTCTACAGTGTGCAAAGGAGCCTGAATGACAACTATATTTTATTTGTCTTAAAACCAATTTCTTCCAGTTGAAATGCAACAGATTTTGGCAAATGAAGCATCAAATATTAAAGTGAAATGAAAAAAACTTGCTCTCTAATATAATATGCCTTTGTTACATGTTTATTTCTTTGCCCTTAGAAGTTAGTTATGCACAAGGAGAATTCTTTATTTTGTTTCCTTTTTCTCAGACAAAATAAACCAAAGTGATGAAAGATGGAAAACTCAAATGCAAAAATTAGTTCAGACAAACACAAACTCAAGCCATCTATTCATCCTGATACATTGACTGATGCATTATTTAACACAATACGAAAAGCAACACATTTGTGCAAGAGAAAGAGCTCAACCTCTTGCAATTACTGCAACCTATTTGCACTTTTATCAAAGTTTATTACAAAAAGATTCTAAAATACAGGTGAAGACAGATCACTCCCTCTGAACTTGCTTATTCTCCTTCACTCCACACTCTGAGCTTGTGCATATTTTGAGAAAATTACTTGGTTGTTGAACTGTTGCACTAAATATACTAAAATATATTTTACTAGCCTTAAAATGAAATTTTAAAGAGTGAAAACTAAATCTTTCATACTAATGGCACTGAATTCTGGACAATCCATATTGATGAAACTTGATCTTTTATCGAGTTACAAAGAGCATGGCATTTCTTCCATAACATTACAAATATTACATTCCATACATCCATTGTTTCTAGTTATGAAGGTATCATCAAGCTTGATATTATTCAATCTATTTTTCAATCTATTTCATACCAGTATGTCCACTGAGTGCATGCAATCCCTGGCCCCGCTGACAGTCTGTAGTGTAAATATTACAGTCGCCAGCTCCAGCACTGATTAAGATCGCCCCTCCACTTTCTGGGCCCTCCATGAAAGCAAGATCCCGGATTGTACCATCATGCATGCTGAACTCCAAATCAGGACCTGTGACAAAACACATCAGTCATTTAACTTTTTATCCCCTTTAGCAACCGAACACAATAATGTGATTTATTGCTTTTGCAAGTTACTCATATTTTCAGACATTAATCTCATTAATCAGTAGAATTTTTTGCAACATGTGGATGTCGTTCAGTACATTTGCAATCATGCATAGTGCAGGTTCAAATAGTCTTTTACCAAATGCAGAAATACTACCAGTATGTACTGCTAGAATAACCGTCCAGTTAGTAACAAGAGTATTCCATTCAGTAAGTTGTAGTATCTAGTTCCAGAAAATAATTAAATTGGCAGCAAGTGGAGTTAATTTTGGATAGTATATTAGAATCTCTACAGGGCTGAAAAGTGGCTACAATTCACCAACTCCATTAAAAAAAAACTGTTACAAGAAATGTCCAAGTTTCCACTGACTCAATTTTCAAATATCCTCATGGGAAAATTGAAAAGTTTGCTGTGCTCTTCTACCAACAGTCTACTGACAATTGTATATTTCTGTAAATGAGTAAGCATCTTCAGTTTTTTTCCTCTCCAACGTATTCAAAAGTTACAATTTTACACTGTATTTGATAAATATAATGCCTTTAAAATTGACTAATTCTCTACCAGAAACCAAAACTAAAAATAATGAAATGAAACAAGCTGCAGCTTTTGGAAAGCATAAACACAGAATTGAATATTCTTGACAAATTCTCTCCCACTTAGCATTTGGTATAATTCCCCATTGAATACAGAGGAAATCTTCATGACATGTTCAAGAGTATGCTGTGTCATCCCATTATGTGACCATCCTTTTCCTATCCTGTGCTAATTTTAACTGGTGTGGACTATATTAGCTCATCAGAGAACACAATGAAATACCTTCTGGCATTAGCATGTGCAGTGCAGGACCACTGCATTGCAAACTTTGCATTCATACAAATTGCCAATCCAGGTATTCATCTATGGTCAATCTAATGGTGTACAAAAATGCAATTTGGGCTGGATTACACCTTGCTGGCGGTTCCCCCCACCACCCCCAATGGAAAAGGGAGACTGACATAGCTGCAGCTTTGAAAGGATTACAGCTGTATTTAAAGGGAAGTGACCAATATGGAGGGCAAAAAAGCTGATGACAAAAGGTGTGGCACAATTTCCAAGAGTTCAAGCCTCACGCCAGAGGCATGAGCACATCATTCCGGCTGACATTTCAATGCAGTACAGATGAAATGCTACACTGTCGGAGATGCAGTCCTTTGATGAGACATTGAACCAAGGCCCTGTCTGCCCTCTTGGGTGGGCATAAAAGAACCCATGGCACTATTTATTGACTTGTTGTTTGCCAGGTCAAGAACCCTAATCATTTTGTCCTCATTGAAAACCAGCAATGGGATGGAGTGTACTGCAATGTTTCCACATCACAGGCTTCTCTAAAATCCAAGAGGTTATTGAGATATCTGTACTGCTGATTTACTGATTTTGATGATGGAAGCTTTGAATGAGCCAGAGGCACTTTAGTGACTTTCCTGCTACTGAGAGGGAGCTTATCTGCAGGACAGATTACAAAAGATAGCATAACTCCAACATTGCCTTCCTGGAAAAACAAAGTACAAAGTTCTAGGTTACAAATATGGCTGCATGGGTAAATGTGAGAAATCTGCCTTACATCTGGTTTTTCACCCTGATCTGCCTTCGCAAGAGTCAAGAAATACACATACAAATTTCCATTTTCTGATTTTCAATGTTATCAAATATTTTGCAAATAAAAATTCAACAATCAGAGTTCCAGCCATTAAAAATCCTGCAGTTCTGTTTTAACTAACATCCTCAAAGCCCAGAACATGCCTACCTTCATCACCCATTTTATATGGGTGAGCTGAGGGCACAGAGCATTCCCTGTAAGAAAACTGTAAAATTACACACTTATTCAGTTGAATACAATTTCCATGAATTAAATTCATGTTAGGTCCCATTCCACACCATCATGAATCATCCTATCAGCCAGAAAAATCTATCTTCCTCAAGTTATACAGTTTCTGAAATCAAAATTTGACAATAAACTAAATGAATAATTCACAAGTGACAGAATGTTTGAGGTCTTTGGTTAGCGGTAGCACTCTTGCCTCTAATTCAGAAGGTTGTGGATGCAAATACCACTCCAGAGACATGAGCACATAATTTAGGTTGACACTTCAGGACAGTACTGAGGGACGTCTACACTGTCAGAGGTTTTGCCTTTCCAATGAGGTGTTAAATAGAAGCCCCATCTGCCCTCTCAGGTGGATGTAAAATATTCCATGGCACTATTTTGAAGAGGAGCAGGGGGGGTTTCTTTCTAGCATCTTGGCCAGTACTTATCCCTCAACCAATATCACTAAAAATGATTATCTGGTAATTATCTTATTAGTGCTTGTAGGACCTTGCTGTGTGCAAATTAGCTGCTGCGCTTCCTACAACATTAACTTTTTTAAAAAAAGCACATTAGTGGCTGAGAAGTGCTTTGGAATGTCCTGAGGTGATGAAAAGCACTGTATGATTGCATGTTCGTTCTTTGACAGGATCATCATAAACATTTTGTATATTTCAGTTACGTACCACACATTTGGTTTGTATCATAAAGTACATTTTGTTTTGATCGGCAGTTTCCACAGGCAAATGTTACTAGCAAAGGTCAAAAAAATCTACTTTTCCCCAATATTCCCTCTGGAGCATTATTCATGGTAAATAAAAAAGCAGAGAACACTCAATGCAATACAAATTTACTTTCCTCTCTGACTTAAAACATGCACTGCATTTTCTAGTATCCCTTGCAATCTTGAGATGTGCCAAAAACAATAGAAATTGTTGATGTAATTTTTTCTCCAATTTATCGCCAAGCTTTTTATCCAATGCTTGCCTAGATTTGTGTCTAAGTGAAATGAATACTTTGCATCTGTCTTTACCAAGGAAGAAGATGCAACCCAGGCAATGTTAAAAGAGGAGATCTAAAAGAGACACTAGAGGGGTTTAAAATTGATAAAGAGGAAGTATTAGATAGGCTGTCTGTACTTAAAGTGGATAAAGCACCAGGGCCAGATCAGATGCATCCAAGGATACTGAGGGAAGTGAGGTTAGAAATCACAGAGGCACTGTCCATAATTTTTCAGTCTTCCTTAGACTCAGGGGTAGTGCCAGAGGACTGGAGAATTGCAAATGTTACACCCTTATTCAAAAAAGGGTGTAAAGATAAGCCCAGCAACTACAGGCCAGTCAATTTAACTTCAGTGGTGGGAAAACTTTGGGAATAAATCAATAGTCACATGGACAAATGCGAATTTAGTTAAGGAAAGCCAGCATGGACTTCTTAAGGGAAAATCATGTTTAACTAACTTGGAGTTTTTTGAGGAGGTAACAGAGAGGGTTGATGAGTGCAATGCTGTTGATGTGGTGTACATGGACTTTCAAAAGGCATTTGATACGGGGCAACACAACAGACTTGTAGCTCATGGAATAAAAGGGATGGTAGCAACATGGATTCAAAGTTGGCTGAGTGACAGGAAACAAAGAGTAGCGGTTAATGGTTGTTTTTTGGGCTGGAGGAAGGTTTGTGGAGGAGTACCCCAGGGTTCAGTGTTGGGACCCCTGCTTTTCCTGATATATATTAATGACCTAGACCTTGGTGTACAGGGCACAATTTCAAAGTTTGCAGATGATACGAAACTTGGAAGCATTGTAAATTGTGAGGAGGATAGTGTAGAACTTCAAAAGGACATAGACAAGTTGGTGGAACGGGCAGACAGATGCAGTCCAATGCAGAGAAATGTGAAGTGATTCATTTTGGTAGGAAGAACTGGAGAGACTATATAGTATACAGGGTACAATTCTAAAGGGGGTGCAGGAGCAGACGGACCTAGGTGTATATGTGCATAAGTCAATGAAGGTGGCAGGACAGGTTGAAAGAGCGCTTAATAAAGCATACAGTAGCCTGGGCTTTATTAATAGGGGCATCGAGTACAAGAGTAAGGAAATTATGTTGAACTTGTATGAGACACTAGTTCGGCCTCAGCTGGAGTATTGATTCCAGTTCTGGGCGCCGCACTTGAGGTAAGACGTGAGGGCATTGAAGAGAGTACAGAAAAGATTCACGAGAATGGTTCCAGGGATGAGGATTTTCAGTTATGAAGATAGATTGGAGAAGTTAGGACTGTTTTCCTTGAAGAGAAGGCGCAGAGGTAATTTGATAAAGGTATTCAAAATCATGAGGGGTCTGGACAGAGTAGATAAAGAGAAACTGTTCCCACTTGTGAAAGGATCGAGAACAAGAGGGCACAGATTTAAAGTATTTGGTAAGAGAAGCAAAAGTGACATGAGGAAATACTTTTTCACGCAGCGAGTGGTTAAGGTCTGGAATGCGCTGCCTGAGAACGTGGTGGAGGCAGGTTCGATTGAAGCATTCAACAGGGAATTAGACAGTTATATGAAAAGGAAGAATGTGCAGGGTTATGGGGAGAAGGCAGAGGAATGGAACTGAGGGAGTTGCTCTTTCAGAGAGCCGGTGTGGACATGATGGCCTGAATAGCCTCCTACTGCACTGTAACAATTCTGTGATTCTATGCTGTCAAGACAACAGGCTATAGCAAATCTGCTCCATGTCTTCAACCAATGTTCCTTTAGGCAACTTCTTGGAAGCACTCCTGGCATACGATCAAGCAGAAAATTCCTCGATATTTTCCATCCCTCTGTAGAGATGCTGTAGCCTCATGGCATGGCTTAGCTAGGGAACTAAGTAAGTAGAGTAAGGGGAAGTCAAATTTAAGACTTTCCTACTATATGGTGCTGCAGGTTCATAAACATTCTGTACCATCATCTTAACTTCCAACATAATTTCCAGACAACGAACGCTTCAGTATCAAGTTAAATCTTTCTAGTTGGTAAGGTTTACTGGCAGTTAAAAGCATTTTCCACCCTAATGTAATAAGGAACCTTTTTAAGTCACATAAACCGGAACACCAATGTACCTGTAGCGTTGCAGGTCTCTGCACTAAATGGCAGCACTTTCACATATTTATCATTTGATCCAGTAGCCAACAGTTGTCCACAATGACTCCAAGCCACACAGTAGATTGATCCCTTGTGGTGTTTATTCCTTTTAAACTTTACGACAGGTTGTTTAGGTGAACTGTATGTACTAGAAGTGGGTGGGGTGGCAGAAGAGAAGGAAGGGGAAGGGAGAAAAAAGAAAAAGCAGATGTTTAACAAGTGATAAATGCTAATATTACAATTTTGCCCGCCCCACAAAGAAAGAAAATTATTTGTACTGTGTATTCCACTTTTACAATACATCAATTATAACTGATCATATCAGTGCATTAGAGGTCAGATACTGTGTTGTTCAGGAATGAAGTCAGCCAACAATGAGCAAGTTGTTTGATAGAAATTGATGAGCTTTACATTTAAGATTGAGAAATTCATACATCTAAAATGGCTTTTCCACACTATAATGATACACCATGTTGGTCTTTGGTATTACTAGTTGTAGCCTGAACAACAGTGTTCCTCATTTAAAACTTTTCAGATGAATACTGGCATAAACAAAAGTTACAAAGGTCTCTGAAATTGCTGGATTGCAGAGGTTAACCAACCTTCTGAGCTAGGAAGTAGGTGGGCAGTCATAAGAAAGTTGCATTTACCTACACTGCTCGGGAACCATCATATCCTGGGCTCAGATGTCTTTGGAGCAAGCCACAAGCCACTCTGAGCATTGTCCCAGCTGTGTCACTGTGCTTCCCACAACTAGCATCACTGGAGCAGCCTCCTGAAGAAGGAGACTATTCTCAAGGAGCTCCACACCAACAAGTAGTGTAACATTACCCACCACCCCCCCCAAAAAAAACACGTTTTGGGTGAGGTTACCACCTCTCCACAAAATGGGACACACAGGAACTGAGTTAAGCATGGGTCACACATTATAAATTCATCCCCTGGACATGGGTTCAAATTCAGTCCAAACAGATAGGAATTTCACATTTGTGAGACTGGAGACTTTCATCCTATGTGAAATCATTCTCTGCAGTCTAAATTCAGTTCCTACAGCAAAACACTGCCCTTAATTTAGCACTAATCAGTAATGTCATACCTGAAACCAGCAAGCCTGGAGTGGAAAATGAAATAAAGACCACACTAGTGTAACAGGGAATGCTCTTCAGCAGCAAATAAGTGTTGCTTGTATCTAGCCATGCAATATCTGATCTGAGGTTTCTTGATGCGAACACTGGATGTATGATTGGCTCAGTACTGTTTCTTTTAAATTAACAAACCAAATGAACAATTTAATGAGATAAAAAAGAAATCAGAAAGTAATTAGGTGACACCCAAGCTTGGATTTTAACCACGTGAAGATCCAGAAAAGTGCAGGGGGAGCACTGAAAGAGAGCAGGAATTCCAGTTTCTTTGCAAAGGAAGAGGAGACAGCCTGCTCCTAGAACACAACTTTGTCAGTAACTAAATCAACTAGTTGCTAGAAAGTTCATAAGCAAAGCTGTAAATGACTTGACCATTAACTTCACATCTCTTGTTATGGGTTGGCACCCACTTTTTTTTTTGATCAAAATTTCCCCCCTTCCCGATGGCATGAACTTGAAATATGAGGATACTGTAGATGGAGTGCCATCAATGCAGTCAGGCACCTATGTGTGTTTTTCTTAAAACAAGTAAACCAGCATTTCAACGCCTCTGTTACAGACCAGAAAACATCTGACAAAATAAAGATAATATATTTAAAATAAAATCCACTATGATGAAAGAAAGGGATTTGCATTTATGTGGTGCTCTATCAAGTCCTAAAGGAGACCTCGGAGTGCTTCCCATTCAATGAGTTACTCTTTGAAGTTATACTTATGAATAGAACACACCAGCCAAATTATACATAGCAAGGTTCCAAAATCGGCAAATTAAATAACCAGTTAACTTGCTTTTGATTGTTCTGGTTGAAGAAGGAATGTTGGACATTGAATCATTATCCACTGTAAAAAACAGCTGTTTAAGGGCTCATCTGAAAGACAGCACCTTCAACAATAGACTCCCCTTTGTACTGCAGCGGAGTACAAGCCTAGATTAGGTGACCACCCCTGGAATGGGTTGAAACCCACCACAATCTAACTCAGAGGGCTGTGGGGTTCTAGCCCCACTCCAGCTAAAACCACACAGTTTACTTTTACAGAGCACCATTAAACTTCCCAATGCCCAGAACCATACTACCAATTCAGATTGACAGGGTTGCCTGGGGCCAAGTGGGAGGAATTCCAGTGACAGATGTATCTTTAGGGTTTCATTAATACGATAGCTGAGTAGTCAATCAAAAATGCTCTCGGGTACTGCAGACTCCAAAAAAGACATTGCTTGTCACCTTCCCCTAGCAGATTAACCACTAGTTGATCAGACACTCAACAAAAATGCAGGTTGAACCATAAATATTTGCCATTTTGACAGTTACACTGCTTAATAGTTTCACAAATTAGTTTTTTTTTTATTACCTTGGGTCAATAACCTCTGGGTATGCACAAACCCGTAAGGTTTTGGTATTTGAACCTACAGCATAGAGAGTCCCACTTGGATGGAATGCTACTGCCCTTATGGCTTGAGTATCTTCAAGGGTATTAATGGCAATGAATTGTTTTCCAGATCCATCATCCTGTCACATTTAAAAAACACAAAAATAATGAAATGCTTTTGAGCTTCCAAAATAAACACAGTTCTGCAAAAATATTTTCATTTAAATGGAATCAAAAAGACTCAGGACAGGCTGTAATTAGTTCACAAAATTCTCTATAAAATACAGAAATCTTATCACAGTTCTCAAAATGTATCTCAGTCTTTTGTGTTTACATAATTCAAGGTTTCTTTGGGTCAGCCAGATGTCTTGAGAATGTGAAAGCCCACCACCATGCTTCTAAAAAATCCACACAGAGTTTTCTTGCATAACATGAAGCCCACTCTCTCCCCATATAAGGACACTCACTTAGACAAGTCCAGAGACCTTAGATGTAGGTTGGAAAGAGACAAGTGTACACAGAGATACTGCCCATGTTTAACCAGCTAAGCCAAAAGAGTTTGCCAGCACTGACCACTGGTAAACATCCCTCTACTTGTATAGCCAAGATGACCATTTCAGATAGGATTTGCAGGATCACCAAATAGGAAGAATTCCAATTTCTAGTTACGATTTGACCCCTCAAGAATTCCATTAGCAAGTTAAGCTGATTGGTAAATCATCAGAAGCGCAGCACTCTGACCTCAGCCTCCTACACTGTTCCAATGAAGGTTTATATATGCGCAAGGAACACCACCTTATCTTTCAATTATGCACTTTACAATCTTCCGCACTAAGCAATGAGTTCAACAAATTCAGATCATAACCCCTATCCTCATTTTTTTTCTTGCACAGCAGCTATTGCCGATTATTCTGCTTTTCCCATTTATGCCTCCTCTGGGCCCATCTTTTGTTTTGTTTAGCTTGTTACCATTTCCTTTTGCTTTGCACCATTATCCCTTTTGCCATTTAATCTCTCCTGCCTTCCACCCTATCACAGAACTTCCCCTTTATTCTTTTCCCCGTCTCTGCACTTGCTTAAAACCTGTTAGATCGTTAACGTTTTCCAGCTCTAACAAAACGTTGACCAGAGACATTAACTCCTTTTCACTTCACAAATACCACCTGAGCTGCTGAGTATTTCCAGCATTTCTGTTTTTAATTTCAGATTTCCAGCATCTGCAGTATTTTACTTTTGGATGAGAATTTTAAAATTAAGGCAATGCTGGACTAGAAGCCAATTTAGGTCAGCGAGGTGATGGGTTACTAAACCTTCATGTGAGTTACGATAGCAATAGAGTTTTGGATAAGCTCAATTTTATGAAGGATGGAAAATGGGACGCTGGCCAGTGGAGCATTAGAAGAGTTAAATCTATAGGTGACAAAAGGCTTGAATGAGGGTTTCAGTAGATGAACTGAGGCAGTGGCAAGGTCGGGCGATATTAGAGGTGGAAGTAGGCAGCCCTACTGATTATGTGGATACCCAGTTATAAATTCATCTTGGGATCAAATACGAAATCAAGATTGAGAACAATCTGGTTCAATCTCGGACAGTTGTCAGGGAAGGGGATGGAGTTTGCAGCAGGGACTGAAGACAACGGCTTTGGTCTTCCCAGTATTTAGTTGGGAGGAAATACCGGCTCATCCAGTACTGGATGTCAGACAAACTGTGTGCAAAATCAGAGGGCTCTAGAAAAGTGGTAGCATGATAGAGTTCTGTATCATAGCAAAGTGTAAATTAGAAATAGCAGTTGGGAGGTGGGGCGAAGGCTAAATCCTTTGGGGAATCAAAGGTAACAATGCAGTAGCGAGAAAAGAACACGTGATTCCTTGGTTACGACTGGATACGCAAGCATGGAACCAGGTGAGGGCAGTTCCACCCAGTTGGATGACTGGATGATATCAATGGACTGGTCAGGTGGGCAGATAAGTGGCAAATGGAATTCAACCCAGAGAAATGTGAGGTGATGCCTTTGGGGAGGTCAAACAAGGCAGAGGAATACATAACAAATGTGAGGATATGGACAGGTGTCGAGAAAGTGAGGGACCTTGGCGTGTATGTCCACAGATCCCTGAAGGTAACAGGACAAGTCAAAAAGGTGGTTAAGAAAGCATATGGAATCCTTTCCTTTATTAGCCAAGGCACAGAATATAAAAGAGTAGGGAGGTTATGCTGGAACTATATGAAACATTAGTTAGGCCACAACGTGAGTACTGTGTGCAGTTCTGGTCATCTCATTACAGAAAGGATGTAATTGCACTAGAGAGGGTTCAGAGGAGATCAACGAGGATGATGCCAGGACTGGAAATTTGCAGCTATGAGGAAAGATTGGATAGGCTGGTGTTGTTTTCCTTGGAACAGAGGAGGCTGAGGGGAGATTTGATTGAGATGTAAAAAATTGTGAGGGGCCTGAATAGAGTGGTTGGCAAGGGCCTATTTAGCAGAGAGGTCAGCGACTCGGGGGCATAGATTTAAAGTGATTGGTAGAAGGATTAGAGCAGAGATGAGGAAACATTTATTCATCCAGAGGGTGATCAGGGTCTGGAACTCACTGCCTGAAAGGGTGGTAGAGGCAGAAAACCTCATCTCGTTTAAAAGGTGCCTGGATGTGCACCTGAAGTGCAGTAACCTGCAGGGTTACTAACTGAATGCTGGAAAGTAAGATTTTTTTTCCTCTGGCCATGCAGACATGATGGACCAAGTGGCCTCTTTCTGTGCTGTAAACTTTCTATGATTCTATGACTGAGGAAAGTCATTGGGAGATGATGTGATCAACTGTGTCAAAGGCTGCAGACAGGTCAAGAAGGGTGAAGAGGGATAGTTTTACCACAGTCAGTACATAGAATATCATATGACTTTGATGAGGGCTGTTTCAGCACTGTGGTGGGTGGGGGAGAAATCCGACAGAATCCTAAAATGGTTACAGTGCAGAAGATGACCATTTGGCCCATTGTGTCTGTGCTGGCTCTCTGCAAGAACAATTTAACTAGTTCCACTCCTTTGCCCTTTCCCCACAGTCTTGCAAACTTTTTCGCTTCAGATGCTTATCCAATTCCCTTTTGAAAGCCACAGCTGATACTGCCTCAACCACACTCTCAGGCAGTGCATTCCAGGTTCTAACTATTTGCTGCGTAAAAATGTTTTTCACGTCGCCGTTGGTTCTTTTGCCAATCATCTTAAAAGGAGGGTGGTGGCAGCATTAAGGAGAATATTAGTGTTGGAGAGAAAGGATGTCCTGGAGGGGTCAAAGACAGAATTTATTTGGCTAGGGTTAAGAAACAATAGCACAGAATGGTTACAGTACAGAAGGATGCCATTTGGCTGTCATGTCTGTGCTGGCTCTGCAAAAGCAATTTAGCTAGTCCTATTCCCCAACCTTTCCCCATAGCCCTGCAAATTTACACCATTACTCTATTAGGCATATTCTATAGGCCACCAACTGGTGGGAGAGATATAGAGTAGATTTGAAGGGAAATTACAAAGAGGTGCAAAAACTATAGAGTACTGATGATAAGGGATTTTAATTATCCTAACATACACTGGGATATTAATAGTGTCAATGACAATGAGGGGAAGAGTTTTTGAAGTATGTTCAGTAGAATTTTCTTGATAAGTATGTTTCTGGCCCAACAAGAAAGGAGACTGGATCTGGTTCTGGAAAATGAGGTAGGTCAAGTAGATTAAGAGTCAGTAGGGGAACAGTGATCATAGTATCATAAGGTTTAGGTTAGCTATGGAAAAGGACAAGGAACAATCTGAAGTAAAAATGCTTTATTTTTGTACTCCTAATCTGTGACATCTTGTTTCCATGGTCAAATGGTCTCCTTCTGCTCTGTAACCATTCTAGGATTCTGTCAGATTCCCCTCCCTCCACCACCACAGTACTGAAACAGCCCTTATATTAGTTGCTTGAAAAATTGATTACTTGTTGCACTGGATATGACCAATTTAATGTGCATACTCTGAACAGGTATCAGATATCCATTTTTAAAATTTTTGATTACTGTTAATGGATACTCAGTTATTCACTGTCATTTGTGTGCGTGTATATGTGTTGGTTGATTGCAGTGTGTTCCTGGCATGCCCACAGGCAGTAGCCAAGGCAGGAAACCAGGTGGGAGAAGCTGTAGTGAAAGCACAAGGAGCAGCAGATTGAGTTTGTGGTCTGTCAAGAGCATTATGGCCAGTTCAGATTCAGATTGGAGGGCTACAAAGGTTCAAGAGCAAAAACAATCTTTTAAATAATATTTCAATAGATAGTAATTTACTGACAAAAGCAGCAACAATGGAGCAGAAGCTGTGATTATGGTGTAAAGCTGGACCTAACAGTCTGATGGAGCTCTGAGCACTTATTGATAAGATTAACAGGAGAAAGCCTATTAAGAGTGCCACCAACAGGCATGACAGTCAATTTTTCAAGTAACCAATGCAAGTGTAAACATGAGGTTACAGATTAAGAGTACAAAAAGAAAGGAACAACCTCTGAAAGTCCAAAGAACAATTACGCAACCACAAGTAAACTATGGCTATTAATAAATTCCTTCTAAGCTCAAGAAAGGAGATTGAATTATTAAAAAAAAACTTTCATGACTCCCTTTCCCACCACGCTGTGCCATCTTGACCTCCCAACTGAAAGAAACAAGAAAAGAAAGCAGAAGAGGACATATACAGAAAAATAAACACAAAAGACAGAGACAAATCAATAACTAAAGAGAAACAACGCAAGAAACAGCAAATTACAGGTAAGGACAGACAGAAGGCCGACAATTTTTTCCACAGCTATGGGAGATCTATTAATGTACAGGAAATTGGAAGAGACATTGAATTAATATCAAACAAGTAAATACCTCCATTAACAATCTTCTTCTGTGAGAATCTTTGTTAACTCAGTATATATAGCATGCACCAATAAATTCTGACATTAATAAAGCTTTACAAGTGTACCTCTTCATCCTTTGTACCATTTCCACTGGCTGAAGAATTTTCCACTATTGGTGGGCTTACTGCAGGATCTTTTGATGAAGATGAAGAATCTGCACTACATAAAAATAAAATAAGCTATAGTTAATTACACTAGAGCTCATTTTTAACAAAGTTCAGGATAGTGTACGGTTTTAAAACAAAAACAAGTTCAAGAAGCAATTAATTGTAAGGATAATTGTCAAGTACTTACAGCAGTAAATCTGCTGGGACAACATATCAAGTCAGATGGTTTGGAATGCAGTTTAGAACTCTACTAGTAATTACTCTGCTTTCAGACCAACGGCAACATATTTTGAGCTGGTCATGTTACTATTTTACTACGTTTGACAACATCTCAGCAGTGAATGAAAAAAAAATTAATGTGCTAATTGTGAAGGGCTAAAACGGCTCAGTTCATACCACCTCAGAAGGGCTGGCTCAGTGTATAACAGATTAAATGGGAGGAAATATTTGTTCCAGAGAGAATATTGCAAAAAGAAATGCTTCATCGCATTTCAATTATTTATATACCATAAATATATAGAGATGTACAGCAAAAACTATTAAGCATATTTCACAGTTGCTGAAATACAAACATCTTACTTTTGCATGGTAAAAAATGAGGATCCCTCAGGATAGGGGAATGCATTTCCTGCGCTGGGTTTAGTTGGAGTACTTGTGCACTGGCTTGAGCCCTCGGACAATCCTGAACACGGCTGATTAACCTCAAGGGGTGTTAAAAAATTAGTGGCTGAAGAGCCATTTTGTACATTTGGTTGGCTTCCATTGCACTGTTGGTTAGGAGACTGTGCCTCAGTGCCAAGGTTATCGATTCCTAGATTTAATTCTTCTAGCTTTTGCATTGATCTGAAAAACAAGAAAACCAAATTGTACCATCAGCTTTACCAAATACACAGCTTTATAAAATAAATGACTACCATAGTATTGTATTTCAGATAGATATGCCCACTGTTAAATTGTATTTTCATAAAATATTCATAGAAACACTTGTTACAAGATACAATACTGTGTGAAGAACAAACTGTTTTTGGGAGGGGAAGAAAAATAATGTGCGATGTGGTAGCATTTGTATCAGAGCTGAAACTGACTTGCTAAGGAACTGCTCTGTGAGGTTCTGCTGCTGGCTTGCTCCATCTTCTTCATTGACCCCTCCTTCTAGTAACATCTGCTGGTACATTTGCCTTTGTTGCTCCTTTTGCTCTAGGTGCTGTTGGTAGCGCATTCGCTGTCGATAGTACTCCTGAAATGGATCTGTAGATTCCTTCAGCTAAGAGATTCAAGAAAATTACATTATTAAATTATTTGCATTTATAAAACTATTTAAATTATAATTCAAACTGTGTTTTACATTTCAGTCTAATCAAGCAGAATTTCATGCCTAGTATTTTGAACTGCATACTGCTGTTGTGTCAAAAAAACCCAGTTTATAGCCTTGTATTTTATAACAAGGGAATGTCACCATCAAATTTCATTGAGTAAAAGTCCAATAATAATGCAAAATCAAAAAATATGGACCCTGAAAAAGTACTTTGGCTCATTAAACCACTTTTCTAATAAGGATGGACTCTAGTGGATAAACGCACTGCCTGTTATGGCAACTGAGCCACACAACCCTGCAAGGTTCCGATACTGATCCGGGTTGAGTTAACCTTATATAATAAAAGCAAAATACTGCGGATGCTGGAAATCTGAAATAAAAACAAGAAAATGCTGGAACCACTCAGCAGGTCTGGCAGCATCTGTGAAAAGAGAAGCAGAGTTAATGTTTCTGGTCAGTTCCGATGAAGGGTCATTGACCCGAAACGTTAACTCTGCTTCTCTTTTCACAGATGCTGCCAGACCTGCTGAGTGGTTCCAGCATTTCTTGTTTTTATTTGAGTTAACCTTATCTGGGGTATTGATAGGGCATAACAACTGGCATTCCTATAGTCAAGGCTCCCATTTCTGACAGAAATAGGTGTATGGATGTTGGTCCACAATAGGAATAGGCTCAATATCATGATCCCAAACATCTTGCTAATATTAATCACCTGGATTCACTCACATAAGTATCTACAGGTGAGGTACCGGAGATTTCACGTTGCTCATATAATGTGATCCAATATGAGATTTCAATTTCAGGATAAGTTGAGAAAATGAAAACAAAAATATCCTGTTCTTTTACGTAGACCTTTTATCTTTAGAAGCCAGAAACCTGTGGATAGTTGCAGCCTATAGTTGTGTTTCAAGAATAGTCACAAACACAAAAGAAAGAAGCTACCATGTTTATTAACTCCTTAAAAAAGCTACTACCATCAGTCATTATCCAGAATGCAGCAGATACGAAAGAATCAATAGCATTTCCCAGAGCTCAAGCTGGAGTTTTCCACAATACACAATTCAGTACAATTAAGAAGTACAATCAAAACTGCCTAACCAGATAACTATGTCAAATCGACCAAAATTCTATTAAAAGTACTATAATAGGGGAATTTTCCTTATAAACACTTGCAAACACTTCAATTTTGAAAATATTTACAACTTCAAGATAAAACATTAATATTTTAATTTTACTGTATTAAGGTTTTATAAAAACAAAATCAGCTATTTTGAACGAATTTATCTTCAAAATTTAAGTACATGCAATTGCTTTTCCAATTTTTGACAGACTAACATCTTTGAGTCAAACGATTCAGTAAATCAGCAATAATGAGCAGCTTAAGACAGAGTTAGAATCAGAGGATAGGAAGCTGTCATAATTGTCAAAATTTGTACTATGCTCACGAATTTCATCATCAGCTCAAAGCTTAAGTGGAGATTCAAGTGATCAGTCATCAATGGCAATGTTGTCAGACTGAGGAACATAAGCAAAGATCAGTCTTGTTTGATGAAGTTTCTATCAAATACTTGGCAGCTCAGGGTTGGTTGCAATTTCATTGAGCTCCATTTCTACTTTACTGACCATACCCATACAACGAAAGTAGTTCCCACTGTTACTCTGACTCACAAGATTATAACTTCAAGCAGCTATTTCATAGTCAAGAGTTCAGTCCTTTTCTAACCAGAAATCTCCAATAGTTACCCTTGAAAACTCCATTGCCCGTTGCCTGAATTAGTTGTATCCTTTGGAAGATGGTCAAGTACCACATTCATTCAGCAAGAAATTGCAAGATGTGAAGACTGAATCATGAATGCACTTCTAACCTGAGCCTGAAATTTTCTGTCCAGAAATCAAATATAGGCTGGAATTTTATGTCGGCGCAGAGGTCCCACCCACCGGCAGAATATCAGGGGCAAGACCTCCTCCGCTGGGGCTGGAAGCCCCGCTGTGATTTTACGTGGCCCAGGCCCCTAATTGGCTTCAGGTGGGACTTCTGCCCCTCTGAAGCAGAAAAGCCTGCTTCCAAGAGCTGCTGGCCAATCAGCAGCCCTTCAGTCCCAGCAGTTCCACTGGGAGTGGTAGCCACGGCTGGGACTGAACCCAGAGAGATGAGCAGCAATGGCGGAAGCCCTGGAATTAATTTTAGTGTGTGGGGCGAAGTGCTCCAGCGGGGGCAGCTTGTGCCATGTGGGGGGGCCTCAGTGGGGCACAGGATGCCCAATCAGGAGGCCATGCCCCCCTAGAGGCCACCAGGCTTAACTGGACAGCCTCTGCAGCTGGCAAAGTGCCTGTCCACTGCTGGTTATATCCTCGTGGTAGCAATTAATTGGCCTTAAAAGCCTTAACTGGCCTGGGGCTGGTAGGCAGACCCCCCCAACTCCGCTCGTAAAATTCCAGCCATAATCCTCAAAAGAAAAGTCACACAAGTCAGCCATGATTGCCAACTGAGTGTGATGGCTTTAGGCCCCAAAACACCTTAGCTGCTTGCTTTTCTCAATGAATCAAGATAAAACGTCTCAGATCTGTCCAAATTGTTACCCAGAAGAGTTACGGCTCCTTGCAATGCTTCCCACCAACACTCGCCCTGTCGCAAATAGTGAAAGACTTCTCTAGCAGAAGCTTCCAGAAAGGTCTTGCTTCTTAGAGGTTGAAGACATCACAAGGCCAGCTCTTTTGAAGTGGTAGGGTAGAGGTGATGAAAGCCATTTGTTTGTCTTTTCAGGGGTCACTTCATCAGCTCTCTGGCTATATGATTTTTTTTCATCTTTTGATACACCCCAAATGGACTTGAGAAATCAATGAACACAATTTCTTCTGCAACATTGGCAGTTTTTTCTATTAAAATTGGTTCTGAAATTCCAGGGTTTTATTTTTTAAATCAGATGCTGCCTTGAACCATTCAAGTAGCTCTGCACCAGCATCATTAAGTTTATAAGTGTGCAACCATTTCCTATCACATCTGAAATCGCTTCTGATCCCTTTCATTGCAGACTGCCATTGTTCTTTGTAGATTTTGATGATGGCTACCTGAGCAAATTTATTTTTGGCAATTTAGTCTATGACTTTAAAATTCTGCCAGAGCAGTGATAATTCTGTACTTGCAACCCAAATTCCATCAGCATGCTTTAATTTAATTCTATTTTCACAAAAAATAACAGGCACTAAAATACTGTATTGCAACAGCTCTCCTTATTAGCTACCCCTCATAGTAAGCTCAGTAAGATGGTACAAATTTGAACAATCAGGTCAGATTAATTTGTGGTCGTTGAAACTTGCACATGGAGTGAAAATTTCATAGGGTTGACATACATGTAGCATTTTTTGATCTCTTGTTATATGGGAATACAAATTTGCATAACATTAGGCAAATAAGAAGATTATATGGCTACAATAATACGCAAACTCAAATGTGTACAAACGATTGCAAGCACAGCTGGCACTGACTGCCAGCGTAACGTGTATTATAACATTTTGAGACCTTGCCTGTAGTTTGTAACCAATTTTACGCCATATCTTTAAACATGGACTATATTCAGCATAGCATCTTCTGGAACTGAATTTTCCTTTTGTTTTAAATGAACCACAATGGATATAAAAGTGGACATGGGCTTCAAAGATGGTCACTGAAGGTCAGCTGACCTGTCCTCTATTCAAAAATGGACTCATTATCTGAAAGGACAAAAGAATACCTTCCAAACCAAGAGGTGTCATCAGCGCCCATGCTGAAACCATCAGGAGACATTCCTGAATTGAATGGGTTTCTCCTGAAACAAAGAAGGCGATTGTTTTAACCCTCCTCAGGATGATTGTCTACAACAATAAACCAGGATGGGGCTAATAAATCCAGACCCCCACCATATTTGGAAAAGAAACTGAGAAGTCAAATGGTGGGGCAGCCATGTTGGTCTCTTAAAAATCTTTTAAAATACAAAATGCAGGAAAAAGCAGCAAGCAGACAAGGCAGGACCATTGTGCCGTAAAAGAACCAGAGGCTGTCACATCTTAAGGTCTCCGAGCCTGTTCCTCCACCAGTACAGAAAACCAACCTCTTCGTAATAAGTCTACAAGTAACTAACTTTATGACCTGCTGATAATCCACCTGTTCGAGAGAATCATGCACCGACTTCAATATACGACTCCTATCAAATCCACCTAGTTATATTTCAGGAGTGAAAACGCCTTCTTCACCAGTCCCGCAATGCATGCCTTTTCCCCATGACGAGCCAAATCACGTGACTTACAAACTATTCCTTTGCTTGTAATTTGTAAAGGTGCACTATCCTTTTAACAGCTTTCTTTCAACAGAGAGAGGTGAATAAGTGACGCAGCATTAGACTTTCAGGTTGAACGTATGAATAATACTCAATTCTGTCTGTAACACAAGCTACTGAAAAGTAAAGAACAGAACTTAGTATCACACATGCTTGCAAAATTAGTGATCTTCGGGGCACTTTTGTATGTTAATGGCAAAGCAAGTTCATTCCCTGGGAGTATTGTTGCTCCTTAAGATATTAGCAAGGACAGCTTGGGGATTTTAACAAAAAGCAAAATACTGCAGATAATGGGATTCTGAAATGAAAACAAAATGCTTGAAACACTCAGCAGGTCAGGCAGCATCTGTGGAGAGAGGGGGTGTCATTAACCCTATTATTCCCTCTCCACAAATGCAGGTTGACATCTGTCACGAAAAAGAGAAAACTGACTATTTTTAGCCTGACAGTCAACCAGCATGCATTGGGAAACTGGAAACAGTGATGATGGAAGAAATGCTTGTTTTTCAGTATTTTAAAATTAAACATGTCAAGCTGTAAGGCAGTAAAACTAAACAAATGCAATCGGAAATAAACAGAGATAGTGTGGACGAAGAACAGATATTGGTATTTAGATAGACCTTGGAGACTGTACAAATTAGATAAGGTGAGAGCCTAATGTTCTGCTAACAAATACAAACATCTTTATCTGCAAGGTTGACCAAAAGAGGCTTCACGTAAGGAAAACTGCTGAAAGAAAACGAAGAAAGGTGGACAACTTCTGGGTGGGTTCAAACCCTATGGTTTAAACAAAGAGCTCAGAATATTAGCGGGTATTATGTTTTTAAGTGAAGCTTCATAGGACGATATAGCCCTGTCAATATAGTAACCCAGGTCTATGCCTTGAAAAAGGGGTATAAAGATTGAACCTATCGGAGACCTTTACTGCAGTCAACAGGCAGGATCCAGATCTGCATCTGAAGAAGAATCTTTAATCAACAAGAACTGGCCACTGTGACTATGGCTAATCTTACTGGTAACATATTTGAGCATTCTGATGCCAATAAGAGGGAAAAACCTCACCAATCTATCTGTTGCGGATGCATCTGTCCATGACAGTATTGGTAGGAGCGACCGCCACACAATCCTCCTGAAAACAAAGTTCCATTTTCGGTATCCGAGGATACCGTCTATCATGTTGTATCGCATTAACACCGTGCTAAATGGGATAGATTCAGAGTAGATCTGGCAACTCAAAACTGGGCACCCACGAGGTGCTTTGAACAATCAGTAGCAGCAGAATTGTATTCAACCACAATCTATAACCTCATGACCCAGCATATCCCTCACTCTACCATTACCTTCAAGCCAAGGGATCAACTCTGGTTCAATGAGGAGTGCAGGAGAGCATGCCAGGAGCAGCACCAGGCGCATCTAAAAAATGAGGTGTCAACCCGGTGAAGCTACAACACAGGACTACTTTCATGCCAAACAGTGGAAGCAGCATGCAATAGATTGAGATAATCGATTCTGGAACCAATGGATAAGATCAAAGCTCTGCAGTCATGCCACATCCAGTCATGAATGGTGTTGGACGATTAAACAATAAACAACTAACCGTAGGAGGGGGCTCCACAAGTATTCCCATCCTCAATGATGGAGGAGTCCAGTACATCAGTGCAAAAGAAATGGCTGAAACATTTACGACCATCTTCAGCCAGAAGTGCCGAGTGGATGATCCATATTGGCCTCCTCCTGAGGTCTCCAGTATCATAGACACCAATCTTCAGCCAATTCGATTCATTCCATGTGATATCAAGAAACGGCTGAAGGCACTGGATACTGCAAAGGTTAGGATTCCTGACAACATCCCGGCAATAGTACTGAAGGTTTGTGCTGCAGAACTAACTGCAACCCTAGCCAAGCTGTTCCAGTACAGCTACAACACTGGCATCTACCCGATAATGTGGAAAATTGCTCAAGTATGTCCTGTCCACAAAATGCAGGACAAATCCAATCCAACCAATTACTTCCCCATCAGTCTACTCTCCATCATCAGCAAAGTGATGGAAGAAACATAGAAAATAGGAGGAGTAGGCCATTCGGCCCTTCGAGCCTGCTCCGCCATTATGATCATGGCTGATCATCCAACTCAGTAACCTGTTCCCACTTTTGCCCCATACCCTTTGATCCCTTTCGACCCAAGAGCAATATCTAACTCCTTTTTGAAAACATTCAATGTTTTGGCCTCAACTGCTTTCTGTGGTAGCGAATTCCACAGGCTCACCACTCTCTGCATGAAGAAATTTCTCCTCATCTCAGTCCTGAAAGGTTTACCCCTCATCCTTAGACTATGACCCCTGGTTCTGGACTCCCCCACCATCGGGAACATCCTTCCTGCACCTACCCTGTCAAGTGCTGTTAGAATTTTATACATTTCTGAGATCCCCCCTCACTCTTCTGAACTCCAGCGAATATAATCCTAACCGACTCAATCTCTCCTCATACGTCAGTCCTACCATCCCAGGATTCAGTCTGGTAAGCCTTCGCTGCACTCCCTCTATAGCAAGAACATCCTTCCTCAGATAAGGAGACCAAAACTGCACGCAATATTCTAGGTGTTGCCTCACCAAGGCCCTGTATAATTGCAGCAAGACATCCCTGCTCCTGTACTCGAAGGTGTCATCAACAGTGATATTAAGCGCCATTTAAACAGCAACAACCTACTGATTGATGCTCAGTTTAGGTTCCACCAGGCCACTCTGCTCCTGACCTCATTACAACCTTGGTCCAAACATGGACAAAAGAGCTGAAATCAAGAGGGGAGGTGAGAGTGGTTGCCCTTGATATCAAGGCAGCATTTGACGGAGTGTGGCATCACGGAGCCCTAGCACTGAAATCAATGGGAATCAGGGGAAAATATCTCCACTGGTTGGAGTCATATCTAGCACAAAGCAAAATGGTTATGGTTGTTGGAGGTCAATAATCTCAGCCCCAGGATATTGTTGCAGGAGTTCCTCAAGGTAGTGTCCAAGGCCCAACTATCTTCAGCTGCTTCATCAATGACCTTCCCACCATCATAATGTCAGAGGTGGGGATGTTCGCTGATGACTGTATGATGTTCAGGACTACCCACAACTCCTCAGATACTGAAGCAGTCTGTGTCCATATGTAGCAAGACCTAGACAACATTCAGGTTTGGGCTGATAAGCCAGGCAATGACCATCTCCTATAAGAGAGAACCTCCTTGGCATTTGGCATTACCATAGCCGAATCCCCCCAATAACAACATCCTGGGGGTTACCATTGACTGGAAACTGAACTGGAGCACCCACATATTACAGTGGCTACAAGAGCAGGTCAGAGGCTGGGAATTCTGCAGCAAATAACTCACCTCCTGACTCCCCAAAGCCTGTTCACCATCTGCGTGGCACAAGTCAGGAGCGTGATGGAATACTCGCCACATGCCTGGATGAGTGCGGCTCCAACAGCACTCAGGAAGCTCGACTCCATCCAGGACAAGGCAGCCCGTTTGATCGGCACCCCATCCACAAACATTCACCCCCTCCATCACCGATGCACAGTGGCAGCAGTGTGTACCATATACAAGATGCACTGCTGCAATTCACATCTCCTTCGAAAGCACCTTCCAAACCCACAACCTCTTTCACCTAGAAGGACAAGAGCAGCAGACGCATGGGAACACCACCACCTGCAAGCTCCCCTCCAAGCCACACAACATCCTAACTTGGAAATATATCGGCGTACTTTCACTGTCACTGGATAAAATCCTGGAACTCCTTCCCTTAGAGCGATGTGGGTTTACCCACACAAAATTGACTGCAGCTCTTCAAGAAGGCAGCTCACCACCACCTTCTCAAGGGCAATTAGGGATGGGCAGCAAATGTTCGCCTTGCCAGCGGCACCCAATCCCATAAAACAAATTTTTAAAAAAACAAGGGCTGGCCACTTTGGGTGATTGTATGACTAAGCTTACTGGAAACATATTTGGGCATTCTGATGCCAAATACTGTTGAAACATTTATTTGCTGGGCATACAGTAATAAAGCAGTTTTTTTATTATTTTCTTTTCTCTTTCCTAACCTGTTAAATCTGTAATCGTTGTCTATCATTTTAAATTTGAGCCCGTTTTAAATCTGTAATCATGGGTACAAATAAATCAAAACCCCATTAAATATAATAACCTTTTGAGTGAGTCAAATTTTCCTCTTGTAATTCGCGGATCAAAACAAATTAATGTTTTAAAACAAAACAGCCTACACCTGCTGAGTGTTTCCAGCACTTTGTTTATATTTGTAAATTTTAATGATAGAACTCATTAAATTAAAAATGTCTGATCTCCTCTATAAATCCCTCCTTGGCCCTGTTCTACCCTTTATTTGCAATCTCCTCCAGCCCTCCTGAATGCCTAATTCTTTTAACTCCTACCTTCTGTTCATCCTGCCTCCCTTCATTCCAGCATTGGTGGCAGAGCTTTCAGCAACCTTGTCCAACTCTCGAACTCCTTCCCTGATCCTCAAAATACATCTCTGAATCAAAACTTTCTGTCACCCTCCTAAACTGTCCTCTTCCTGGCTTGCTGTTCATTTTGTTTACATCTAATTGTGCAGAATCTCAGGATTATAAGGGTGACATAAATGCAAGCTGATGTAATATACATAGACAAAAAAAATTCAGGGTCTGCCTATGAATATCAACTACAGGACCCAGATTAAAAATAAAAAAACCTGAAGAAATAGGGAGCTTTAATAGAATAAATTTAACATTTACCTCATTCCTTTCCACTTTCGCTTCTATGGAATTGCATAACGATGCTTCATCCTGAATCGAAGTTTCACCATTACCACTACCAGAAGAATGCTGAATTCTGGGTGTTGGGGAATCAGTCCTATTAAGGCATGGTGAAAGAGTGGAGAGAAAAGGAAGAAGCAGCTGAATGAGTGAAATGGTTAATCAAATGTATTAATTGCTTTAAAAGAGCATGGAAAAAAAAAATCATATAAGGAGAAAGAAATTATTTCCCTCTGATGTGTTTTTTTAATTATTTGTTTTTGTGGGATGTGGGCATCGCTGGCTAGGCCAGAATTTACTGCCCATCCCTAAATGCCCTTGAACTGTGCAGAGGACAGTTAAGAGTCAACCACATTGCTGTGGGTCTGGAGTCACATGTAGGCCAGACCAGGTAAGGATGGCAGATTTCCTTCCCTAAAGGACATCAGTGAACCAGATGGGTTTTTACAACAATTGAGAATTATTTCATGGTTGCCATTAGGCTCACTTATAATTCCAGACTTATTAATTGAATTTAAATTTCACCATCTGCTGCGGTGGAATTCGAACCCATGTCCCCACAGCATTAGCCTGGGCTCTGGATTACTAGTTCAGTGACATTATCAGTATGCTGCCGCCTCTCTAGTTGCCGGGAAACCTAAAGCAAATTTGCCAGATTCATGAAGGTCAGCCACAGGGAAACCCTGTGTGTCCTGCTGTGTCCAAAAGACCTTTGTCCTCACAAGAGTCAAAAGACGACAATGAACTTAGATCCTTAGAGTTCATTAAAATTTCAACCTGTAAATGTCAGAGAGGAAAAATGGATGTGACCTGGTCATTCAGTTGTTACATGTAATGTGAAACTGGCACAGTTTACTGAAGAGCCAATTGCCCATGCCGAACATTCCAGCTGATAGAAGTCATATCATGGGTGGGTGCAAGTGCTTTGAAAAGCATGTACTGGCTCCAGCATTTTATTTTTACTTCAGAGAGGGGGATTTTAACTTTCATAAAGATTGGGATAAGCAGACTAGCACATGTCAGAAAGATAATGAACTTCGAGTGTGCCCAGGATACTTTTCTGCAGCAGTATCTCTTACAGCCAACAAGGAGGAATGCTACATTAGATTTGATGATAAGTAATGAGCTAGACTTAGTTAACAGCCTAATAATGCATGAACATTTATCCAAACAGCATTTATAACATCATCGACTTCAAAGGGAGAAACACAAAACTGCTGAGATTTTAGACTTGGGTAAGGCTGACTTTAATACGATAAGACAAAGACTGTCCATAGTAAACTAGGCAAATCTGTTAATGGTAAAATGATAGATGATCAGTGGAAGGTGTTCAAAAAAGAATCTGATGCGACACAGAACCAGTTTATACCAGTAAGGGGCAAGAGCTTTACTTGCCAAATGACTGCCATGGACAACTAAAGAGGTAGAGATAACATAAAACTAAAAGAAAAAGCTTACATAAATGCAAAAACAAAATACAGATCCTGGTCAATGGGACCGGCACAAAGAACAGCAAAACAGATAGTAAGAGCTACAAAAATGGATTATAAAAAAGAAACATGCAATGGATATCAAAATCAAAAGTTTTTCCAATGACGTTAGGAAAAAAAGAGCGCGGTCAGGAGCAATGTGGGTCTCTTAAACTGGTAATGGTTATATTGTCAATGAAAATAAGGAAATGGCAGACATGTTGAATAATTACATTGTGTCAGTATTTACACAGAAAAAAACGTCAACATGACAGATATCCCAAAGAAACTAACATTGAATCAGGGACAGGGACTTTCTAAAATTAACCGAAGTTAAATAGCAGCAACGAAGAACATCAATGCACTAGTGACAAACCCACAGGACCAGATGGTTTCCATTCCAAAGTTTTAAAGTAGGTGAGAACATTGCAGATACCCTCAGTATAATCTTCCAAAGTTCTCTCGATTCAGAAACCGTATCTTTAGATTGGAAAACTGCAAGTCACTCTGCTATTTATGGGTGGCGAGAGAGGGAAACCTGGGAATTATAGACCAGTTATCCCACCAGCTGTTGTCAGTAAATTACTAGAATCTATAATTAAGGATAGGGTGACTGAACATCTTGACATTTTTCAGCTGATCAGAGAGCCAGCATGGATTTGTAAAGGGTAGGTCATGCCTGAGGAATCAGGTTGAATTTTCTTTGAAGAGGTGACTGATGTTGTGAACCAGGGGAATGTGTTTGGATGTTAATTATAGGGGCTTCCAGAAGGCATTTGATAAAAGTCCCTCATAAGACAGTTAGCTAAAGTCAAAACTGATGGAATTGAAGGAAATTACTGACAAGGTTAGGAAATATGCTGAGTGACAGAAGACAGTAGGGATAATGGGCAGGCACTCTAATTGGCAGAATGTGACACGTGGTGTTCTGTGTCTGGGCTCAACTATTCACCATATTTATTAATGAATTAGATAATGGTATAGAAAACCACACTTTCAAATTTGCCGATGACACAAAGATAGGCAGCATTCTAAGCAGCATAGATGGAAGCATAGAATTACAAAAAGGTATTAATAGGTTAAGTGAATGGGCAACTGTGGAATATGGATTTCAATGAAGGCAGATGTGAGATCATCCATTTTGGACCTAAAAAGGACAGGACTAGATACTTTCTGAAATGTGAAAAGCCAGAAACAGTCACGGTCCAAAGAGACTTGGGAGTCCAGGTACATAGATCATTACTAAGATGTCATGAACAGATCCAAAAAATAATCAAAAGGCTAATTGAATACTGGTCTTTACATCTAGGAGAACGAGAACAGAAGGGGGTAGAAGTCATGTTTCAGCCATACAAAGCCCTGGTTAGAACACACCTAGAGCACTGTGAGCAGTTCTGGGCACGTTACCTGAGGAAGGATGTATTGGCCTGGAAGGGAGTGCAGCATAGATTGACCAGAATGATACCTGGACTCCAAGGGTTAAATTACAAGGAGAAATTACACAAAGTAGTATGGAGTGATGGGGTGATGCGCTCAAAGTTTTCAAGATATTAAGGGGAACAAATAGGGCCGACAGAGAGAAACTATTTCTGCTGCTGGGAGTTGAAGACTAGGTGGCATAGTCTAAAAATTAGAACCATGTCTTTCAGGAGTGAAATTAGCAGACATTTCTATATGCAAAGGTTGGTAGAAGTTTGAAACTCTCTTCCGTAAATGGCAATTGATGATAGGTCAATTGTTAATTTTAAAATTGAGATTGATAGATTTGTCAACCAAAGATATTAAAGGTATACGAGGCAAATATGGAGTTAGATCACAGATCAACCACGATCTCACTGAATGGCGGAACAGGCTCCAAGGGCTAAATGTTCAAGTTCCCACGTTCCTTTTAGCATTCGAGATAATATTTTCTTCGACAACCAAGCATGATGCATAACACATACAGAAGCCTCCAAGAACAAATCAGTTTTAAAAGATATGTATTCAAACTTGAAATGCAAGAGAGGAAAAGTTATATTGTGCACTTCTGGGTTCCAATTAGTATGCAATCTGAAACCCACACAAGACAGCCTCCCAAAGGTGGACTAGACTCTCAGCTTTAATGTTTGCATTAAGATCCCGAGTTATATTGATACTTTCAGATTTGTACATACCCAAAACCATTTCATATCAAAGCAAAAGCAACATTATAACTCCATCATAGGTAGCTGGACTCTTCATCCTTTGAATTTAGATTATGTGCATTTCTTGCCAGTGTCTCACAACTACTCCCAACTGACCTTGCTTTGAAGGCAAAAAGTTTATTTTGTTCCCCAAAAAGAGTAAATAAATAGACATAGTTCTGGGAATGAAACAAAAGTGATGATTTTTTTTATTGCTGAACACACATCAATTCATTATGTAAGCTTTTTCACCAACATAGGATTTTGCTTTTTTATTTTACAAGATTTCCTCTGGTTCAGAAATATGCTCAACTATTTAAGTTGCTCGCTTCAGTCACCTTCTTCCTTTCACTTGAAAACACTGAAGAAGCTCCCCAACCAAAACACACAAACAAATCTGAAGCTTCTTTGTAGCTCCAAATGATAGCCTTGATTTTAAAAAAAATGCCTCTCTGGATAAGATTAATTATTTTCAGACCCAGAATCACTAACAATGTTTTCACTTCTCTTACAGTAAAACCGAGATGTTTATTTTAACTCCCATTCAACAACATTATATATAAATATATAGATATCTCATCTATAATGTAATAACATGTCCCAAGGCATTATAAAACAAAATATGAAACTGAGCCACATAAGGAGATATTAGCTCAGATGACCAAAAGCTTGACCAGTGGTAGGTTTTAAGGAATGTCTTCAAGGAAGAAAGTGAGGTAGGCAGGCGGAGAAGTATAGGGACGGTATTCCAGAGCTTAGGGCCTAGGCAGCTGAAGGCGTGGCCACCAATGGCAGAGTGATCAATATCAGGGATGCTCAAGAGGCCAGAATTAGAGGAATGCAGATATCTTGGAGGGTTGTGGAGCTAGAGGAGATTACAGAGATAGGGAGGGGTGAGGCCATGGATGGATTTGAAAACAAGGATGAGAATTTTAAAATTAATATGTTGCTGGACAGAGCCAATGTAGATCAGCGAGCCCACTGGAGAGAGAGGTGAACAGGACTTGGTGTGAATTAAGACACAGGCAGCAGAGTTTCGGATGACCTCAAATTTATGGACGGCAGAACATTGGAGACCAGACAGAAGTGCATTGGAATAATCGAGAGGTAACGAAGGCATAAATGAGGGTTTCAGCAGTAGATGAAATGAAGCAGGTGTGAAGTCGGGCGACGTTACGGAGACCGTCTTAGTGATGGTACGACTGAGATCGGAAGCTCATCTTGGGGTCCAATGTGACACCAAGGTTGCGAACAGACTGATTTAATCTCAGACTGTTGCCAAGGAGAGGGATGGAGTTGGTAGCCAAGGAATGGAGTTGAGCAGGGACCAAAAACAATGGCTTCAATCTTCCCAATATTTAATTTCAGGAAATTTCTGCTAGTCCAGTATTGGATGTCGGATAGGCAGTCTGATAATTTAGCAACAGTGGAGCAATCGAGAGGGGTGGTGGTGGTGAACAGCTGAGCGTCATCGGCGTAAATGTGAAATTTAATGCTGTGCTTTCGGATAATGTTGCCAAGGGGCAGCAGGTACATAGGAAATCTGAGGGGACCAAGGATAAATCCTTGTGGTACACCAGATATAATAGTGCGAGAGCAGGAAGAGAAGCCATTGCAAGTGATTTATCTGGCTACGATTACATAGAAAAGAATGGAACCAGGTGACAGCAGTCCCATTCAGCTGGATGACAATGGATAGGCATTGGAGGAAGATGGTGTGGTCAACTGTCAAAGGGTTGCTGACAGGTCAAGAAGGACAAGGAGGGAAAGCTCACCTTTATTAGTCACACTGGATGTCATTTTGACAAGAGCTGTTTCTGTACTATGGAAGGAGCAAAAACCTGACTGGATGGATGGATTCAAACATGGAGTTCCAGGAAAGATAGGAATGGATTTGGGAGGTGACAGCGTGTTCAAGGACTTTGGAGAGGATAGGGATGTTGGAGATGGGGCGGTGCTAGTTTGCAAGAACGGTGGGGTCAAGGGATGGTTTTTTGAGGAGAGGGGCAATGGCGGCAGATTTAAAGGACAGAGGGACAACACTTGGAGAGAGAGAACGGTTAACAATGTTGGCTAACAAAGACTACTTCAAACTAGATTACAAATATAGGGCAAGCGGACTAGGTTGAACTAGTAAATGGCAAATTTAGACTAATATTAGCAAGTTTGCAAAGATTCTCACAGAAAGAATGACCTTTGGAGTAAGAAAGAGGAGACAAAATAGCTGCATTGATACCATAATGGGGGGCTTTGTGGGAGAAGAATTAACACTTTAGGGTCTGAGATGGGTTGAAAGACCACCTTCAAATACATTTATCTTGTGACTTGCAGCAAAGGCAACCACGATTAAATTACTCTCTTATCCAGGAATCAAACTCAGATATTTCTCACGGGCAATTCTTCATTCTCACCAGCTCTGGGCAGCTTGCCTCGGAAAGGAGTTTTTACTTTATTCCATCATTCACATGTTTACCTCCCACATTTTTTCCACCAAATGAAAAGTAAGTTGGGAAATTATAAATAAATATTGAAATATATAAATCGGTGTACAATTTTTAGTGGTCTGTTCTAAACTTTAATAGCATATTTATCACTAATGATTAACACATCACAAGACATGCCAATTAATCCAAAGCCTTTTACCTAAACAGTGACAGGTATAAAACATATAAATAAATACAAAAATAAACTCACCTTTCTGGTGATTCTTCATATATGCTGTGACAGTCTGTGTTTTCTAGCAAGAGACTTCTGGAAAGATTTTGCGTGCCAGGGTAATGAAAGTTTGCAAAAGAATGCGACATTGGAGAACTTCTGTTCACTATGTCAGCATTACGCTTCTCCTGACTAGTCAGCCCATATGACAGGCCATCCAATGCTGGGTTCAAGGAACGTGACATGTATGCATCAGCAGACTGTGGACGCCTCATCGGGGATGATGGGTAAGGAGACAGTTTATTAATTAGAGGTGTTAGAATATCAGAGTATGAAGACCTTGTGGGTTTTACAAGTTTGTCTGTATGGATATTCAAAACCTTTTGTTCAAAAGCACAGGAGAAAGTATCAGGTGATAAATTTTGAAGCCATGAGAGAAGACTCAAATCCAGATCATCACACCCATTTCCACACAGCAAATCAATTCCAAGTAGTACTTCACTTTCACTGATCTCTTCACCAGTGGCTCTGCTCTGACAGAATTCCACACAAGACTCATAGAGCAAACCTTTAATGACAAGTTGAAATAGTCTGTTATTGCTGGCTTTGAAACCAGCTTCACTCAACTTTCTGTCAGCAGGGATGAACTCTGCTACCATAACACAGGCTTCATCAAAGCACTGGACACGAGCAGTGCTGGGGTTCCAATCCTTAAATTCTGCATGGTTTGTTAAGCGAGGAAGTGTAAGCAATAAGCAGAGTTTGCTGTAGTCTTCTTTGGAGGGACAATATTCCTCTAGTGCATGGAGACACTTCACAGCCTCTTGCATTGTATACTCCAGCTGCAACAAATAATGTTCAAGATGCATGAGAAGTTTTATGCAAGCATATTTTAATACAAGTCTAACCTTTATGTTTAGAAGTTAAAAAAATACACAATGCTGGAAGCAATATCCTTCTAAGAGATCCAAAGTAAAATCCTAATTGTATTTTAAACATTCACACTCTGTCTACCCCTATTGTGACATTTACTTGTCTCAAAGGGCTGGATTTTAAGAGCCCGCTGTTGCTCTTGGCAGTGAGCCTTGCGGACCACATGCCTTAGAGCCACCGTGATCACCCACGCAGCAGCTCATATAAATGGCTGGGGCGGCCCACCGTGCACCCCCCAACCACATGAAGGGGGCGTGCTGTCCGCCGCCAGAAATGGCGTCAGCTACCTGCGTGCAGGCACCATTTTTAAAGAGCAGCCAGCCCTGCCAGCAAATTTGAAATTTTAAAATGAACCCCACCAAAATTTTCAAAATAAAATTGTAACGCCCCTTTCCAACCCACCAATATAAATTATATTAAGTTTTTGCCCTTTGCCCCCAAAACACTTACCTTTGAATTCTGACCTTCCCCGCCTCCCCAGACTGCACAAAGTTGGAAGTGCACCCCTTCCCAACATCCCCTACACTGATGAGGCTTATTTGACCCTGTCCCCCAGCCCCCCCAGTAAAAATCTTAGCTCCTCCCCCTCTCCCCACCAGCATCACCGCTGGTTTCCCCAGACAGGGAATTGAAGGCGCCAAAGATCGCGGCGGGCCCATAAGAGTCAAGGTAAGTTGAATTAAATTTATTCATCTCATTAATTTAAATAAATCCATGTCCTGTCTCCCAACAGCAAGGGGGTGGGGGGGCGGTCACCACGGAGCCTCGACACTGCCGTGAGGATCCAGCCGGGTCATGCCAGTGTCAGCCTCCGTGGCAGGCCTCTGCTGCAACCATCTTCTGGTCCCCCTCCCCTGTCACGGAGCTCGACGTTGTGGGCTGAGTGTGCCCAAAGTGTGAGATTGAGAAAAAAATTTGTCAAGGGGGAACCTGAAGTAAATTTACAATCATATGAAGGAACAGAATATGGGGAAATATTGATCATACTATTTAATAATCTTTGATAAAAAATCTATCTGGAAACAACCCCATAGAAGGACTTCTTCTTTGGCCTCCTTGTCTCGGGAGACAATGGGTAAGCGCCTGGAGGTGGTCAGTGGTTTGTGGAGCAGCGCCTGGAGTGGCTATAAAGGCCAATACTAGAGTGACAGACTCTTCCACAGGTGTTGCAGATAAAATTGGTTGTCAGGGCTGTTACACAGTTGGCTCTCCCCTTGCGCTTCTGTCTTTGTTCCTGCCAACTGCTAAGTCTCTTCAACTCGGACTAACGGACATCTTTCACATGCTTGAAAAAAGTGCAGGCACATAACCTGGGTTAACGTCATTACCTCAATTTGTTGCGTTTGCAAATTAAGAGTGGCAAATCAAAGACCATCTTTTATCTTGCACAGGTTATATATGTAGTTTAGAATTTTTAAAATTCTTTCATGCAATGTGAGTGTCGCTGGCAAGGCTAGCATTTGTTACCCATTCCAAATTGCCCTTGACAACTAGTGGCTTGCTAGGCCATTTTAGACAGCAGTTAAGAGTCAACAACATTGCTGAGGGTCTGGAGTCACATGTAGGCCAGACCAGGTAAGGACATCAGATTTCCTTCCCTAAAGGATATTAGTGAACCAGATGGGTTTTTACAACACTGATAGTTTCATGGCACAAGTACTGAGACTAGCTTTCAATTCCAAATTTTTGTTAATTTATTACATTTAAGTAATTGAATTCAAATTCCACCAGCTGCTGTGGTGGGATTTGAACCAGTGTCCCCAGGGCATTTGCCCATGCCTTTGGATTACTATGATAAATAAAAACAGAAAGTACTGGAAATACTCAGCAGGTCTGGCAGCATCTGTGGAGAGAGAAGCAGAGTTAATGTTTCAGGTCTGTGACCTTTCATCAGAACTGGCAAAAGTTAGAAAAGAATTAGGTTTTAAGCAAGTGAAGGGGATTGGTTGGGGGGGGGGGGGGGTGGGGGGTGGGGAAGGTATGTGATAGGACAGAGGGCAAGACAGATTAAATAACAAAGCTGTCCGGGGACAAAGGCAAATAGTATGTTAATGCTTATGGTGAAAGACAAAGCATTAGTCCAGAGAGAGTGCTAATAGCAGAATAATGAGCAGCTCTGTGTACATGAAAAACAGGCACATGGTTAAAAAATAAAATATTAAAAACAAGTCAGTCATGCTCTGAAGTTACTGAAATCAATGTTCAATCTGCAAGGCTGTAGAGTGCCTAATCAAAAGATCAGGTGCTGCTCTTTGAGCTTGCATTGATGTTTACTGGAGAAGGCCAAAGACAGAAATGTTGGCATGACAGCCAGGTTGGGGGGGGGGGGGATTGAAATGGCAAGCGACCGTAAGCTTGGAAACATGCTTCGGACTGAGCAGTGGTGTTCCGCAAAATGGTCACCCAATCTGCCTTTGTTCTCCCCAAATAGAGGCGACCACATTGTGAGCAGCGAATACAGGGTACTAAATTGAAGGAAGTACCAGTAAATCAATGCTTCACCTGGAAGGAGTGTTTGGGGCATTGGATGGTGAGGAGATAAAAGGGCAGGTATTACACCTCCTGTGATTCCATAGGAAGCTGCCTCTGGATTACTAGTTCAGTTATATTACCAATGCCACCGTCTCCCCTATCATGTCTGCATTCCACTGTTATATCCTCCATATAGGAATAGGAATTGTGAAAAAGACATTCATGCTTAACCCTTTCCAAGTATTCCCTTGGAAAAGTGATTCAGCACCACAACATTTCAGTTGGTTTTACACTACTAGTTTGGAAGTACACATCTTCCTATTAACCAAATATATCCGATTGAAAAGTCAGTTGCTATTTGTTAATTGGCTTACGATGATATACTTGACCAACGTTTGTTACTCCAACCACTTTAATGTAGAAAAACATCCTGAGGTACTTCTGGAATTGTAATCATAACAAAAATCAATGTCAAGTCAAAGAAAGAGATATTAAGAGGTCTCACTAAAATCTTCTTCAAAAAGGAGGGATTTTAAAAGGATCTTATAAGAAAAGGAACTGGAGAGGCCGAGAGGTTTAGAGTGGCAACTTTAGAGCATAGGGCCTAGACAGCTGAATGGATGATCTGAACTTTATGAAGTACAGGAGACAACCAGGAGAGCAATGGAACAGGCGAGTCTAGAAGTGGCAACTGCATAGACGAGGGTTTCAGCTCTGCAGCAAGTTGAGGCAAGGGTAATCTTAGAGGTGGAAGGAAGCAGTCTTTGTGATGGGAAAGGATATGGGGTCAGAAGTTCAGCTCAGGATTAAACAGGATGCCAAGTTTACAAGAATATTAGTAACTAAACAATTAGCAAACTTAACTTTATAGAGTAGAGATAGTAAAGGTGCTTTGGGGCAGTTACTCTTGGGCCTCCAGTATTGAAAGGGATTTCATAAACCTTGTCTAGCATTTTAGCTTATTTTACAGAATGCTACATAAGGGATCAAATTAATTCGTTCAAACACTTACATGTTGAGGTTCATCATCTGCTGAAACTGCATTGTTCACACATAAGGCTTCCAAAAACTTCTGTTTTAATATAATATACCGGAATCTGGAAAAAGAGATTAACTACATTAAATGATTTTGTACTCTATCAAAATGATTAAGAATGAGCAGAGCTTTCACATTTTCACAATAAACCTAAGAAATTATTAGAAATCAGACCACAAATGAGGCAGTACATAGGATTAATAGGTTGCAATTCTTCCATTATAATAATGCTTTCATACATGCAATCTAACTATAATTTTAATGGTAAATTTCTAATTTCAAATATTCAAAGCTGTGAAATTCAGATGCATACTTCAGCTTCCATCTACTTCTATATAAACTTTTAAATTGAAAGTTGATTAATCTACTAGTTAGGCAGACCAAGCACCTATACCATTCTTGCAGGATAAACAGAAGTCAAAAGAGTTAAGTAGGTAATTCATTTGCAAGAATGAACGTTAACTTACAACTGTGAGGGGCACAGAGAATAGACAGAACAGTAGTCAGTATTCAACTGCAGCTGGGTAATCCAATCGAGCTTTTTGAAGATGTTACTCCAGCTGTTTTTCTTGAAAATAATGCATCTTGGACTGAAAACTTGGTATCAAGTTCTAATAATACCGCAAATAGCTATCATAAATTGTAGATTGATCTTCATAGTGATTTGTATATGATTATGTTATTTAAAAAAATAAAGAAAACTAAAAACAAGGGCCTGAAATACTGGTTTCAAGTCATTAGCTACATCAACTTAATAGGCAGCATAAAGACAACAAGCCGCAACTTTGGTGTTGATTTATAATTACTAATTTGCCTCATGGTGACCAAGCTCCTTTTCATCTAAAATGGAAAAGAGCCATCATTATGCCTGTTCCATAATTCACACACAGTAGCAAGGGTCAAACCAGATAGAGGGCAACAGCAACCATATTTTTTTTCTGGATCTGCCAAAAAGCTGCCCCTAGTGAAAATGGACGTGTTTTACAAACTAATGAGGAAGGCTATTGCTTCGAACAGCTGTGTCCATGGTAGATGCCTGAAATGCTAGGACACTTTTAGAAGGAGGGAGAGGTGAAACCAAGAAAAGAAGAAAAATTAACTAACCTTTTTGCATCAAATTTTTCCATACATTCAAGTGGCTGGATGAACTGAAGCACCTCATCCCAATGGCCATCCAGTACTAGCTGTCTATAAAATATCCAAAGATGATTTTTTTTTTGAGGTGAAATACTATACTGTTTAAGATGGCACAAACCAAGTTTACATTTTCACATCAAACCTAGCAAAGGAATTAATACAAATGTCACCACTATTTTTTGACTATAATTCTTACCACTTAAGTTATCTTACCTTTCCCTATATTTTTACTACGGTAGCAAAAGCAGAAAGGTAGCTCTGGCTATTTTTTTTTTTTAAATCTTGTACTTGCAACTTACAAGTCTGTGTAATGGTGGGTTCCCCTGATGGTTTCGTCATCTTCATCGGGCTTGTTCCAAGTTTGATCCCTAGTCTGTGCTGATATTAGATGGAGCAACAGTAAGGAAACTACTATTGGCCTTACAGCGTCTTAATTGCAGTGCAAAAAGTGACAGGGTCCTTCTCTCATCCATAATTCAATGACCCCTGCTGGAAGTGCATGTGTCTAGATGAGGACAAGATTGCACTAGGTTAAAATGTTCACTGCAGTCAATAGTGTGATTGCATGGGATTGTGAAGGCTCAACACAAATAACAGCCATGGTGGCAAATTATTGGAGGGTGCCTGTTGCCCATAGAACCTTAGCTCAGAAAGAAGTTAATTACTTAAATGGAAGACAGAAAGGGATGAAGTGTCAAAACAAAGACTGCAATAATTTCAGTAAATGAAAATGTTAAAATGGGTAGTATGTGTTTCCTTCTATCAACAGACTGGTGTAGACCATTTTTCATCCTGGCACAGGAATTTCCACTGACTGAAGTTTAAAGCTATATTTACCTGAACCTACACCTTATTTAAAAGATGCACTGATTGCACTTCTGTTGAATTTAGGAAAGAGTTCAACCCATAAAGTTCCAGCATTCTGCTGTACTGGTGGGCAACAGACCCAGTGCCCAACTGTGTAGAAACTCCATAATCGCCGCATTCAATTGGATCAACAAAAGTTAATGAGCTTAAACTAGTGTTTTGATGACTTTGCCAATCCATTTCCAATGTTATAATTTAAGGTAAGGGTTTTACACTTTATAAAGTAAAAAGCCTACATGTGAAGTCATAGTGCAATTGTGTTATACAGCATTTACAGGAGAATAAATTGACAAATGCAGGGTACAGTTAAATGCGTGCTGGGAACCAGGCACTTTGGTACTCAGCATAATTTAGTTCAGCAGATTCAGGAAGATTTCAAGGGCTGTGCAAATGGATTTTACAGGATTGATTCCAGTTGAATGACAGAGAACCCTTGAGAGTCTGTGATCATGTTCCATGTAGATTCATTCTTAGCTTCATTTGGATCAATCTAGGTAGAGTAGGCTTCCAGGAAAGGGTTCCAGACTGCCTAGTTTTTCCAGAGCTTTTACGACTTAACGTGTTACGAGCTCACAGGACACCAGTCTGGTGTGTACTCTGTCTTTAATGAAACTGACTGTAATGGCTGCCTGCAGTCAGAATGCCTCATTGTAGAGGTCAGATGACTACAGCAAATCAGCAGGCACATTGGTACAGTATTGCATTTCTATCCCAAACATCTCCCTTTTCATACTTAAAAACAAAAAAAAATTGCCTGCATTATCATTTACACGGAGTTGCCCAAGTTTCCCACTATGCACACAACTGTTCTCGTGCATTAGTAGTTCGTCATTCTTGTCCGTCTCTGCACATGCATTGCACACAGTCATTAAATTGTGCCGGTCTCTTAATGGTACGCGTTGTCGTTGGTTGTTTTTCTGGTTGATTTTCCTTCTGTGGCAAGTGTCGTTCCCGTGTCACTTGTTGCGATAACCGTTGTTGTTCTGTTTCTGTTGTTGGGGTGCTGTGGACCTCTGGGGCTGATGGTTGTTTTATGGTCTGTGCAGTTGGTGAGTTATTATCTTCCTGATCGGCCGCCTGCTATGACGGAACAGCTTCTCCAGTTGCGCGTATATGTCTGCGGCAGCCACGGTACATCTGGTCACTTACTTCCACCACATACGATCGAGGTGACAACTGCTCTATGCAGGTCCCAAGTCGCCACTTGGACTGACTCTTGTTGATAGCATTGAAGGTTTGTACCCTTACTGGCACTCCAATGCTCAATTCTGGCAATGGTTTGGCAGTTCTGTCAAAGTGAAATTTGGCTTTCTGCCGGTTCACTTTGATTTTGTACCTCATGCCTGTTACTACTTCTGGCTTCAAAAGCTTTTTTACCACTGGAAGAGTAGTTTGGGTGCGGCGTGACATTAGTCTTTGTACCAGACTACTTTCCATGCCTTCGGTAGGTGTGTTTCCCCACTCGAGGATTGCCGTATACATCTAAGCCAGATTTGCTCGATTTCTTTGATTCCTTTGGCGATTTTCACTGCCCCCTCAGCCTTTCCATTGGACTGAGGATAGTGTGGAGATGATGTATGGTGTTGAACTTCCCAATCCTTTATGAAGCGGCTGAATTCTTTGCTCGTGAACTGCAGATCATTTTCGGTCATCGCAATGTTTGGAATGCCTTAACAACCGGTGTGCTTTCGGGCATTCTACAATCTCACTGGTAGTCATTGAAGTCAGCTGGTCTACCTCCCAGTAGTCAGAATAGTAATCTACAGTGACAAGATAATCAGTAGCTCAGAGTGTGAAGAGGTCTACTCCCAGCTTCATCCAAGGTCTGTCTCAGATGTCATGTGTCATTAGCGGCTCTTTAGCTTGCTTAGCTTGGTACTCGCTGCATGCACTGCACTGGCTGATGTGGTCCTTGATTTCATTGCTCATGTTTGGCCAGTACAGTACTTCTCTTGCCTTCCTCAGACTTGACTCAATTCCTTGCTGGCTTGCATGGATGCGCTTTAGCATCTCTCCTCTCAACTCTTTAGGGATAATGACTCCATTTCCTTTGTACAAGATGCCATCTTGGGCTGTCAATTAAACTCTGCAAGCCCAATATGCTCTTGTGAACATCTCTCCTTGATGCTGTCAGGCCATCCTTTCATCACTACTTCTTGCAACATTTATAGAGTTGGATCTTGTTGGGCAGTTTACTTGATTTGGGCAAGGAGCATGTCTGTCAGATTCAAGGTCTCTGCTGGTTTGATGACTTCCAGAGCATGTCGAACTGCAGCTTCACATTGGATCTGGAAAATTTCACACTGTCATAGCATCCTCTACTTTCTTCAATAGGGAGTGCAGCTCTCAACAGCATGTCAGCGATGTACATCTGTTTCCCTTGCTTGCATGTCACATCCAGATGATATTTCTATAACTGGAGTAACATCCTTTGCAGCAGATCGGAGCATCTTGAGGAAAATGCTTTGGAGTGGCTTGTGGTCGGACTCAACTGTCACTTTGTCTCATCCAAGTCGGTATTGATGAAAATGTTCACAAGCAAAGACAACGGCCAGGCACTCTTTCTCAATCTGAGTATAGAGTTGTTCCGTTTGCGTTAACGCCCTGGTGCAAATGCAACTGGTTGTTCTTGCTGCATTAGAGCTGCTCTAAGTCCTGTCTCGCTGGCGTCACACTGCAGGGTAACTTCATCTTTTACGTCATAGTATTTCAGCACTGGCATTGCTGTCACTAGTTGCTTGATTTTAGTGAATACTGCTTCTTGTTCTGTGCCCCAATACCGCTGCACATCCTTGGTGATGAGTTGGTGTAATGGTTCACACTCAGATGACAAATTGGGCAAAAATTTTGCTAAATAGTTGACGAATTCAACAAATCATTCTACTGCTTTTACATCTGTTGCTTGCCTCAATGCTGCTACTGTTCTCACCTTTTCGGGATCCGGGCGAAGACCTTTTGCTGTCAGTACATGACTTATGTACTTGACTTCGGGCATCTTTAATTGCAACTTTTTCTTGTTCAACTTCTGGTTCGTCTGGTGAGCTTTGTCCAGCAGTTGCACTAGATTTTGATCATGGTCAGCAATGGCTTCTTCCATTGAGTCTCTGCATCCATAAAGTAGATCACCCACTATAGCTTCCACTCCGGGAAGATCACTATCTCATGCTGTCTGCGTTGATACTCCTCTGGAGCTGTGGAAATGCCAAATGGCATGCGCAACAATCTGCATCACCCGAGCAACATCCAGAATGTGGTTAGAAAGCTGCTGTTTTCATCCAGCTTCACTTGTCAGTAGCCATCCTTCGCATCTCGGGTAGAGAAGATTTTTGCCTTTGCAAGTTGTGGCAAAATTCCTTCGATGGTTGTCATGGAGTAGCGTGATCTCTACAGAGCTTTTTTAGATCCTTTGGGTCGACGCATACTCTCAGCTTTCCAGATTGTTTCTCTGCTATCATGCTGCGAATCCATTCTGTAGCGGTTGTCACTTTCTTGATTACTCCCTTCTTTTCCAGCTCTTCTATCTTGTCTTTCAGGCTGGCCGCGAGGGCAGATAGAACTTTCCTTGGCAGATGCTGAATATGTCTTACCCTCTCATCTACTTCGAGATGATATTCTCCAGGAAGACAACCCAGACCTGTAAATACATTGTTGTACTCCTCTAGGATCTGTTCCACAGTCAATGGTTTAGTATGCTGCGACACATTGCAAATCTCTTTTTGCACATTGAGTGTTACCAGTCCAAGCTTTAGACTTGCTTCGGCTGAAATGAGTGACTTTTGTTTGCCGCCTATGATCTGGTACTCCAGATCTTTGTTCTTGCCATCGCATTGGGCTCTCAGAGTAACTTGTCCTCTTGGCACTAGTATGGTGCCATCATGTAGCCTCAACCTTACTTCTGACGGCTTCATTTTTGGATCGCCATGTTGAGCCACTTTGCACAGGTCTGTGAAGAACATGATGTTGCATGACACACCGGTGTCTAACTGGCACTTTATGTTGACTTAATATTTTCCTTCCGCAGTCATCATTTCAAAAGTTACAAACCATTTATCACTTATTGATCTGACTGAACCAATCTGTTGTATAGTGATTCATCACAATCTTCAGCTGACATCTCTCCAGTGGCCATCTGTACCTGCGTGTTGTGCTTCCTTCTAGCCAACACTTGTGTGCAGAATGATTCAGCAAGCTCACAGGACACCAGTCTGGTGTGCACTCTGTCTTTAATGAAACTGACTGTAATGGCTGCCTGCAGTCAGAATACCTCATTGTAGAGGTCACATGACTACAGCAAGACAGGAGACTCATTGGTACAGTATTGCATTTCTATCTCAAACACAATGGGTCAGACACTGCCTTTCACCTAGGGAACTTGGGCTCAAATCCACTCCAGACTGATGAACACCAGAAGTGAGAGCTGGAGGAGGCCATTTGGCCCCTTGAGCCTGCTTCACCATTCAACAAGATCATGGCTGATCATCTACCTCAACCCTACCCTCCCATATCCCTTAGTGCCCAAAAATCTATCAACCTCTGTCGTGAATGCTCAACAACTGAGCGTCCACAGCTCTCTGGGGTAGAGAATTCCAAAAGATTTGCAACCCTTTGAGTGGAAAAAATTTCTCCTCATCTCAGTCCTAAATGACCGGCACCTTATTCTAGATCCCTCAGGGAGGAAAAACAATTTCTCAGCATCTACTCTGTCATGCCCCTTATGAATTTTATATGTTTCAATTAGATCACCTCTCATTATTCTAAACTCCTGGGATTATAGGCCTATCTATTCAATCTCTCCTCATAGGACAATCCTCTCATCCCAGGAACCAATCTAGCAAACCTTCATTGCACCCCATCTACAGCAAGTATGTCTTTCCTATTAATTGTGTTTAATCATATGCAGGTGGAGGGTGTTAATTAGGGATATATATTTATTTTACTGAAACTGGGTGAAGGTTTGAGTGAGGAGCTGCATGTTTGTAACCTTTTCACTTTGTAAAATAAATAAAAGACTGAGCAAAGATTGGCTCCAGCATAATCCTTCAACAAGCTTTCTGGAGTTTAACACTGCCTTAGGTAAGGAGCCCAGAACTGCACACAGTACTCCAGTTATGACCTCACCAATGCCTTCTATAATAGTAAGACTTCTTTACTCTTATGTTCTAATCCCTTTGTAACAAAAGCTAACATATCATTTGTCTTCCTAATTGCTTGCTGTACCTGCATGTTAACTTGGTGATACATGGACCTGGGTGTCCTTGTACTTCTCAATGCAAATATTTCCCTAGTCTCTACCATTCAAAAAAAAACTTCTTTTTATTTTTTCTGCCAAAGTGGATATCTTCACATTTCACCTTTTTCTGAATGCTCCATATGAAATGAGTTTGGGCAGTCTCAATCCAGTTCCTAGTGGGCATGAACCTACAGCACAAAGCTGTCCCGAATTCACCAAAGAATAGCAGTCTCACTCAAAGAAAGGTTTGGTGTATTATTTGGAAATAAAGTTACACTGGTTCAGTATAGGATACTCTCGAGGTTAGGGAACAATACAGCAAACTTTATTGTTTACACTAACAACCTCTGTCAACTGTTTAAAGATTGTGAAGTCTCAAGTTCCAGTTTTGATGCTGTAAATGACTTCAAGAGAATATTCTGGAACTCAAAACTCTGAAGCATCAGAATAGAAGTGCAGACATCCTCAAGACTGAATACATAAAATGTTAAACCAAAATCAAAATTATGGATAAAGGAGAATGATGGGGTATAGATTAAATTGTCCTTGACAGAGGACAAAGGATCGGCACAACATCGTGGGCCGAAGGGCCTGTTCTGTGCTGTATTTTTCTATGTTCTATGTTCTAAAATATTACAGATGCTGGAAATCGGAAATAAAAACAGAAAATGTTGGAAACACTGAGTAAGACATGCAGCATCTGTTTCAGGTCAATTCCTTTCATCAGAACTGGAAGATCTTAGCAATTAAGAGCTTTTAAGCTCAACAGCACCAATGAAAAAGAGGAGCAGGAAAGAACAAAGGCAAAGGTCTGTGACTGCAGAAGGCAGGAGTTAATAAATTACAAAAGGGATGATGGTGCAAAGCAAAAGTGGGTGATAAAGGGACAAATAAATAAAAGATGAGTCCAGAAGAGGTGTATATGATTACAGCAGAATTTAACATTCGCATTTATGTTGCTTCACCCCAGATATACAAAATTAAAATAAGCTCTCAACTACACCACATACCTGAGGAAGAGCATGTCATCTGAATAGAGTCCATTTATAACACCACTCTCTTTCTCAAGAGATAGCATACTAATATGGAGCTTCCTTGAATTAAGAAAATCCAGGATTAGTTTAATTATTTCGGCCTCTTTAACATTTATTGTCTCCTCGGCCGTCATGATTACAGCTTTCCAAGTGAGCTGACCTATAAATAAAGGATATAATTTGATAAGGGTTTTAAGAAAAAAAATTAATCTTTAGTGTGCTTCACACAGAAATGAGCTTTCAATCAGTTTCATTCTTTGAGCCAAAAGTCTCAGCCGTTATTGTTTTGCAAAGTAAATAGTTCTGAATTAAAATGTGAAGGATCGACAGATTTGTCTAAGATGCAGTACAAGTAGAAAATCTTGTTAGTTTTCAGAATATCCTGTTTATACTGAAGTATTGTCATTAAACCAGATTTCCAGTTTATTGTATTATACGCAATCTCTTATGTGACTTAGATTTGTTTTTACAACACAAAGCAATTTCTTCTCAGTCCCAGAGAAACACAGCTACTAAACACTGCAGCTTTCCTTACTACTGTAAAGCCATCAGAAATTATGCAAACATTCCAAAGAACATGCTACATGTAGTATTATGTACGACAGAGAGGATCTAAGCCAGAAGACAGAAAACGTGCAAGACACAATCTGTAAGCTCAGCATCCAGTTCAGCACATTTCCATATAAAAGTCACTGCATGTTTTAATTCACTACATGAAGTATTTGAAATGTTTCAACGTGATAGCACTATAACTGAGGTTTTAGAAACAACTATAACCTTGGGAGGCTGTTTGGGCTAACACGCAAACCACTAGCCTTCAGTTATCAAGCCTCCTGAGCTTGTTTTTTCTTTCCTATAGCAGGTTTAAGAAGTTCCTACTGTAGCTTCATGGTTATTGTAGAAACAGCCTGTGATAATTAAGAGAGCCTGAAATATTGACAACTAAGGAGCGATCCAATTATTTGGACCTTCCATTGAAACATGGAAATTGTGCTCTGCTTACCTGGTTTTGCAGTCGGTTTCACTTTAAATCACCTGTCTTTCTAACTTTCTTTTAATTCCCAAAACATTCAGCAAGCCCATCTCTCCCTCCTCTCCTTTCCTGCATTTCTTCTGATCCCTGGAGTGCTCCTCTGGTCTTTTGGGGGGTCAAACTTTAAGGTGGCGGGATCTGCACCCCTTTAAACACTTAATAGGGATGGGGATCCTACCCCCAAGAGCTGCCGGCCAATCACAGGGCCAGCAGTTCAACAGTAATCGACAGTGCCACTGGGGGCAGTGGCCACTGCCGGTACTGCAGAGGCCTCGGTCCAGCATTGGAACCCCTGGACCCGAGGTAGGTGAGGAGTGTTGCTGGGGCAAGTTCGGAAGGCCCCAGCGAGGGGATTGGGGGGTGGTTGTTCGGTCCGGGGGAGGGGGTTCCTGGGGGTACAATGGTTCTGGGGGGGGGGGGGGGGTCCTATGTGGGCCACGAATTACCCACGAAGGAGGGACCAAGTCTTCAGGAAGGGTGCCTCGTTTTCCAAGGCAAGATAAGATCCCAGCGGGAAAGGGCTCTATTTGGCATCTGGGTGGGAAGGCCGACGTCAGCCCATCCCACCCACGAGAAGATTGCGTCCAGCAATCCCAGCGTCAGGTTCCATGGCGGCCGCTGCTGCTCCGATTCTCTGGCCACACCACCACCACCACTTGCTTCATAGATATTTCATAGATATCTGAGACCTAGGCAGCTGAAGGCACAGCTGCTAATATTCAGGAGAAGTGGGGGGATGTTTCACAAGAGGCCGGTCAGAGGACAGGAGTGTTCAAGGGAGGCAGGGACAGAAGGATGCAGCAGGTTACAGGGAAAGGTTACAACAAAGCCATAAAGTAACAAACACGACAATGAGAATTTAAAATATAAGGCATTAGGTGGCCAGGAATCAGTGTAAATCAGAGGGCATTAGTAAGCAAAACTTGATATGGACTAGGATACAGGTAGCAAAGTTTTGTATGTGGTGAAATTTAAAGAGTGCAAGATGGAAGGCTCACCAAGACAACATTGAAACAGTCAAGCCTGCAAGTGACAAATGCATGCATGTGGGTTTCAGGAGCAGATGGGCTAAGATAGGGGCAGAGACAGTCGATGTTATGGAGGTGGAAGTAGGCAATTTTGTGATCAAGAGGATATTGGGTCAGGAATTCAGCTCATGGTTAAAGAGAATGCTGAGACTGCACATTGTCTGGTTCAGCCTGAGATGGTGGCTTGGAAATGGGATGTAACTAGTGAATGGGTACAGAGTCACTGGACATGCAGAATCTAATTCTATGTCTGTGTATGTCAGCATGTATATGAGGAAGGGGGAAGAGGGACAAGGATGGATCTTTGTGGGACTGCAGAGGCAACAGTGTGGGGCAAGGAAGGAAAGTAATTGTCGTTAATTCTCTATCCAGGAACAGATAGGAAAGAGTGAAACCAAGCAGGGGCCATTCCCACTGAGCTAGCATACATAGGACAGGCATTGGAGGTAGTGTAGTCAACTGTCAGAGCACTTGAGGGGGAAATAATAGCATATCAGCTGTGGCTCAGTTGGTAGCACTCTCACCTTGGGTTAAACTGAAGCCACGTCTGCCATCTCAGATGGACGCAAAAGATCACATGGCACAATTTCAAAGAACAGCAAGGGAGTTATCCCCGGTGTCCTGGCCAATATTTATCCCTCAGTCAACATCACAAAGAACAGAATATTTGGTCATTATCACATTGCTGTTTGTGGGAGCTTGCTCTGCATTACATTACATTACAATGACTACGCTTCAAAAGTACTTCATTGGCTGTAAAGCACTTTGAAACGTCTGCTGGTTGTGAAAGGCGCTATATAAATGCAAGTCTGTCTTTCTTTTCCTTTTAGCACACCCACAATGACACAGGATATAATCTGTAATTTCTAATGCATAGCTGAACTTGGAGAACAGACCAAGGGACTTTGGGTTTAATGTTTCATTCAAAGATCAGTACCTCCAGCAATGCAGAAATCCTTAAATACTGCATTGAGATGTCAGTTTGATTAGTCGCGCAGGAGATGGTAGGGGGCTTGAAACCTGCTGACTCAAAGACAATTATAAAATATCATCTGCAGCAATGATCTTTTAATCTAATTTGCTTTGTTGACAAAAAAAAAAGGCTTTGAGTTGTTAAACCAATATCAACAAGTCAGGACAATACTAAAGGGCAGTTCTATGCTACACTTAAAATCACACTTTTTTTAATGATACAGTCTAATTAAGATGTATAGGAAATTTTTAAACATAAATTGACACTAGCCAAATTGGTGTAGGAACCAGTGTAAAATTGTGCTAATTGGAAGAACTATTAGGCTTTGTATAAGTTGACCACACCAGACATATCTCTTGCAGTAACTTCTCAACAACCTGCATGGTTATCATGGAAGTGCTTCAAGAATGCATTACTGACTGGCCCCCTCCTACTTGATGTCTTTCCCTCAACTACATTATCTGTAAACATTGCGACACTTAAGTCAAACTGAACCCATAGCCAGAACCTTCTCCAACTTATAGCAAGTTTATTTATCCTGTTCATCTCCCACAGTATGCTCTACACCCTAATCTGACAGGTTGCTCCCCTGCTTCCCCCACCCCCACCATAAAACTTCAGTGCAATCTCTTTTTTTGCTGTGCACGGCCTGCTCATTTAAGTGTGCGGACCCTTTAAATTTTTTTCCATGCAGCAATTTAAAGGGGCTGACTTGTGCTCAGCCTGCACGGGAAATTCCAGGTTGCTGCGTGGCTGTGAAGCTTGGAGGGAACATTGCTTCAGCGTCCGATTTGATCTTCAGCTGAGCTTCAAAGCTGATATACTATCCATCACCAGCAATGTCTATTTCTACTTCAACCCTCATCTTCACCTTCATTCAACTCCTCAAGCTTGTTCTGCTATTCCATTAGATTATGACTGATCTGTACCTCAATTCCATTTACCTGCCACTGTTCCATATTCCTTGATACCCTTACATAACAAAAATTAATCAATCTCAGACTTGAAAATTTCAATTAACCCAGCATCTAGTCTTTTGGAGAAAGCGAATTCCAAACTTCCATTACCATGTTTGTGAACAACAAAAAAACAACAAAGAACAGTACAGCACAGGAACAGGCCATTCGGCCCTCCAAGCCTGCACCAATCTTGATGCCTGCCTAAACTAACACCTTCTACACTTCCGGGGCCCATATCCCTCTATTCCCTTCCTATTCACAACTGCTTACCAATTTCGCTCCTAAATGGACTAGCTCTAATTTTAAGAATTTCCCCCTTGTTCTGGATGCCCCAACAGAGGAAACAACTTCTCTGTATCCACCCTATTGAATCCTTTTACCATTTTAAAAACCTTGACTAGCTCTCTCTTCAACATTCTAAATTTAAGAGAATACAAGACAAGTTATGCAACCTGTCCTCAATATGACCCCTTATGCTTGGTTTTCATACCAGTGAGTCTGTGCTGTCCTTCCATGTCAGCCAGTGGTAGCACTCTAGCCTGAGTCAGGAGACTGTGAATTTAAGCCCCACTTGACAGACTTGTGCACATAATGCTAGGCTACCACTTCAGTGCAGTACCGAGGGAGTGCTATACTGTCAGGGATGCTGCCCTTGGTAGAATAAGTTGTTGAACCAAGCCCCACCTGTTTGCCCTCTCAGGTTGACTTAAAGATCCCTCGGCACATTTCAGAGAGATCAGGAGTCCTCGGTGTCCTGGCCAATATTTATCCTTCAACCAACATCATTAAAAAGCAGATTATCTGGCCGTCAAACTACTTTGTGTGAGACCTTGCAATGTGAGAATTGGCTGCTGAGTTTCCCACATTACAACAGTGACTACATATCCAAAAAAGTATTTTATTGGCTGTAAAGTGCCTTGGAGTGCCCTGAGGTCATCAAGGGAGCTATATAAATGCAAGTCTTTATTTTTCAGGCCAATATATCCTTTGAGAAGTGATACCCAAAACCAAACACAATACTTGAGATGGGGTCTGACCAAGGCTCGATACAAATGAAGCATCAATTCCACTCCTTTGTATTCCAGTCCCCTTGAGATAAAGGCCAACATCCCATTAGCCTTTTTGATTACTTGCATCAGTGCACAAGCTTTTAATGACTTGTGTACATGGGACATCCAAATCACTTTGTTCCTCCGCAATTCCTAATTTCTGACCATTAAGAAAATATTCTATTTTGTCTTTCTTGGATCCAAAGTGGATGATCTCAGTTAGCCCACAATGAACTCCCACTACACAGTTCTGCCTTTGTCTCTGTGACTTCCAGTTCTCATTTGCACATCTAACCTCCTAACAGTGTCACCTGCAAACTTGAATACACCACTATTTATACCCTCATCCAAGTCATTGATATATGTTGAAAAACGGAGGCCTAGTTTAAATCCTTAGGGAATATCACATGTCACATTCTAGTAGTGTACAGCCCCTTTATCCCTACTTTCTGTCTCCTCCCTCTCAACCATTACCAAGCCATGTCACAACGTTGCCTTCAATTCCACAGGCTCATTTTTGCTAATCTCTTTTCTGGAACCTTTTTTGAAATTAATTCTCAGGATATAAGAACATAAGAACTAGGAGCAGGGGTAGGCCATACTGTCTCTCAAACCTGCTCCAGTCTTCAATAAAATCATGACTGATCTTCTACCTCAATTCCACTTTCCAGTCCAATTGCCCAATTCCCTTACTACCTCAAAATCAATTGATCTCAGTCTTGAATATACTCATTGACTGTGCATCCACAGCCTCCTCAGGTACAAAACTCCAAAGATTCTCAATCCTACGGGTGACATAATTTTCCATCTCAGGGCCAACCCCTTGTTCTGAGATTATGACCCCGAGTTCTAGACTCTCCCAGCTAGGTGAAACAGCCTTTCACCATCTACCTTATCAAACCCTAAAAATTTTATACATTTCAAACAGATCAACTTTAATTCTTCTAAACTCCAGAAAATATAGGCCCATTCAACTCAATCTTAAGACAGCCCTCTAGTGAACCTTCATGGCACCCCCTCCAAAGCAAGCATATCCTTCTATAGGTAAGAACAAAGTTGCACAAAGTGCACTGTGTGCTCTCACCAAAACCCGATATCATTGCATAATTATGTATAATATAAATATAAACATGGACATTGCTAGCAAGACCAGCATTTATTGCCCATCCATAATTGCCTATAAGGTGGTGCTGAGCCTCTTGAACCACTGCAGTCCTTGAGGGGCAAGTATTCCCATAGTGCTGTTAGGTAGGGCATTCCAGCAATAACAATCAAATGTGATCTGGAAATCCATACAAGCAACATCCTAGACTCTCCTGTCTGCCATGTCGTGACCTCCTCAAAAATTTCAACTAGATTAGTTAGATATGACCTGTACAAATCTGTACTGATTCTCTTTGATCAGCTCATGTTTTCAAGTGCTCAATCACTAACCCCGCCTGCCCCCAATGATACATTCTCGTAAATCCCACAACTGATGGCTCTGTAGTTTCTTGGTTTCTCGCTCCCTTCTAAAATAATGGAGTAACTCAGATTTTGACCTGCTTTGACTCCACCTTCTCCTTACTTTAAATCAGCTTGTCCCTACAATATGAAACTCTCTCATTAAACCCATTTACCTCTCTCCCACCTTCAAAAGCCTGCTCAAAGCCCAAGTCTTCCACCATGCCTCCCCATTTTTTCTTCCAATGCTCTGATGAAACCTGGAACGTTAAGTGGTCTTCTCCCTTCACCGTCCTGCTGTGTTTTCCAGCATTGCTTGTTTTTGCATCAGTTGTTGGACCAAAGACCTAGCCTGTTCTTGTTAATGTGACCAGGACAAAGACCTATAATCACCTCAGTCACTATTTGCAGGGATCCAGGGAGCCCGTTCACCTCAATCTTTCCTCTCCCGCCTCTGGCGTATTTGTTACGGGTTTAGAAAGCCCGTGTTGGGTGTTTCCATCTGGTTTTTTGTGGGGGGGGGGGGGGGGCCCTACCTTGACGCCAGAGGCAGGGGATGCGACACTATTGACCAGGAGCTGCAACTCATTGCATCGCATCGCACAAAGAGGCGGCCTCAGTATTCACTCCGTGGGTAAACAACCTCAGGGAGGGGGATTTAAACATAAAGCACACGTAACAAGGGACAACTTGAACACCGCTCAGACAGTGATCGTCCCGGGACCAGCACCGGTGGCCGGGCAGCCGCCCTCACAACTCGCCCAGACCCAAGCAGTGACAATTTAAACATCCAGATTACATTTGTAAATTCATACCGTGCGTCGGCGAGTTACAATCACAGCGAATGGAGTCCTTTTGTTTTTTTTTTGCTCAGTGCTCCCAGCTTTTTACCCACACTCGTTGCTGACCGTTATTTTCCTTCTCCATCCCCCGGGTGACAGCGGCGGTGAAGTCCCACTATATGGCAGGAAATGCTCCCCGCACCGCACTGCGCCTGCGCGCCGCATCCAGCCTTGGAGGCTCAGGATTTGGCAGGTGGACGCCCGGGGAAGGAGGGGCTGGTCCCGGTCAGCGATCAGCCAGCAAACTTAACAAGAGTCGGCTCGTTTTACCAAAAAAGAAACCGACCCGACCCACAAGTTGTATTTGTGATGAGAAAGTTCCGGACGGCCTGCTCCTTACCCAGGTGAATGGCGCAGTCACAGCGCTCCCGCTGCGGCCGCTACCTTCCCCTCCCCCTCCTCGGGCTCGCGGCGTTGCCGTTGGCCGTTGTCTTGGTGCCGGCGCCGCTCACGTCCAGTCACTGCGCAGCCTCACTCGGCTGCTGCGGCCGCTGGGACCAGGCGGTCGCCTCTTTTGCGAGTGTCTCCCAGAGAGGGAGGGAATGATGCTGACAGCATGCTAGTGTTTGTGCTGCTAACAGACCTTCCAATTCTAACTCATCTTAGTACTAAAATTGTAACCTACAACTCCTGTGGAGCACAGACGCCTGCTGGGCCTGCTTCTGTGCTGTAAGCTCGCCGCGTGTTTGAACGGATGTACCGTCCGCGCCGCCGGAATCAGCCTTTCTTTCCTCTTGTTCACTGCTGCGCGTTTTAATACCGTTAACATGAAATTGGTGTGGACTCCTTCACAGTCGGGTTGTAATACGGTGTTTATCTCATCTACAACACATGTCGACTGTCTTTTTGTCTGCGGGGAAAATAAAGATAACAATGTAGTGCAAGGCTGCTGGAGCGGTCTTTTCCCGACAACAGGATGCAGCTACCTCCAGGATTCTCAGCTGCTGATCGCCCGTCCAAAATGTTGCCTGCGAACCTTTAAACATTTTCCTGTACACTTGTTAGTCACAAAATGTGAGATTAAATATGGTGACTTGGATAATGTTTCACTCACGGGGACATTTTTATATTTAGGCATTTACAGCATTTTAATTAATTCTTATCCCTCCCTTTCCTGAAAAAAATGTTCGGTATGCATTTCGTCCACAATCGCTTCAACAGTGGAAAGAAAGGTGCTGGTTAAAATGAGAACCATCATATCTTCTACAGACAACAGAGAGATGGAATTATGGCACGAGTTCAGAGGCTTGATCAAAAAAAATCTCTGAAAATCTCGCTCATTTTTCAAAATAATGACCCATCATTGAAAGGAAGTCTTTTTTTTTTAAAAAGATGGACTTCTATGTTAAAAATCAGACATCTGGTGCCCAGGTTTTGTTTTAGAAACTGCTAGACACAGCCACTCAAAAAATGGATTCCCTAATCCAAAATCAAACCCCAGCAGATTAAACATATTCTCTCCCCCCCTCCCCTCCCCACAAAAAATGATTACAATATAAAAAAATGAAGATTTAGTGAAAAATTGTTATTGTACAAATGATGCAGATCCACATAATCCAACAACAACTTCCATTTATATAGTGCTTTTAATGTAGTAAAACATCTAACAGAAATGTTATAAAATACAATGTCGTACCTCATAAGGATATATTAGGACAGCTATGGTCAATGTGACAGGTATCTTCGTAACGAGAAATAGAGACAGAGAGGTTTAGATAGGGAATTCCAGAAGTTAGGACTTTAGCAGCTAATGCTGAATAAAGGAAATTGGGGCTGCACACGAGGCCAGAATTGGAGGAATACAGAGAGCTCAGAGATTTGTAGGGTTGGAGGAGGTGACAGTTGGGAAGGGGCGAGGCCATGGATAGATTTTAACAAAAAGATGAGAGTTTTAAATTCGAAGCATTGCTGGACCAGGAGCCAATGTAGTTCAGTGAGCACAATGGTGATGTGTGAATGGGACTTGGCGTGGGTTAGGATACAGGCAGCAGAGTTTTGGAGGACTTAAAATTTATGGAGTGTGGGAGATGAGATCAGCCAGGAGATAATAAACTTGCTAATGAACAATAATTCTCATCAAGAACATCCCTCATGTGTGTCTATCTATGCCATGAGCAGGCACTGTATATATTCAAAGATAGAGGAAAAAATGAAATATGGTACATGTAATGTAAAGATTAACATTACAGGGCTTTTGTCAACCAAAATTTTCACCTTTCTGGAAGCTGGTCCCCACAAATATCTCTTTTCTCCACTCATTTTAACCAGCATATTTCTTCCCACTGTTGCTCTGTTCTGGTGCTGTAATAATTAAACAACAACTGTGTCTCATCAACTTCAGTCCTGGCTTGCACTGACGATTTTAAGTCTTTTCTTCCTGAATGGGGTGCTTGTGCACAAATCTTTGAAAGTGGCAGGGCAGGTTGAGAAAGTGGTTAATAAAACATCTGGTATTTTGGCCTTTATTAATAGAAGCAGAGTGCAAAAGCCAGAAAGTTTTACTAAATCTATATAAAACTCTAATTTGGCCTCAGATGAAGTATTGTGTCCAATTGTAGACACCACACTTTAGGAAGGATGTTAAGGCTTTGGAGAGAGTACAGGAGAGATTTACGCGAATGATTCCAGTTGTGAGGGATTAGTTATGTGGATAGACTGGAGAAGCTCAGGTTGTTCTCTTTTGAACAGAGTAGGCTAAGAGGAGATTTGATAGATGTGTTTAAAATTATTTACTCCATCAAAACACTTCATAAAGAGAAACTGTTTTCAATGGCTGAAAGATCAATAATTAGAGGGCACAGATTTAAGATGATTGGCAAAAGAACCAGAGGTAATATGACAATAAACTTTTATACAAGAAGTGATTTGGATAGATTCAATTACAGCCTCTTGAAAGAGAATTGGATAAATGCTTGAAGGAGAAAAGTTGCAGGGATATGGGGAAAGAACAGAGGAGTGAGACTAACTGGAATGCTGTTTGAAAGAGCTGGCAGGGTGTCAATGGGCCAAATAGCCTCCTCTGCTGTAATATTCTAAGTTTTCTATGGTTTCACATATTTTGAAACACAAAATAAAAACTTATCGTGAGAATCCAAAATGCTGTTTCATTGTGTTATTTTGTTGCAGTGTTTAAATAGTGACATGAAAATAGCTGCTAAAGGTTTGCCTTTTTCCAATTATACCCACTCAGGAAGTTACCTTGTTACCACAATGTACATGCAGTGGTAAACAGAAAGGCAACAACAGTAAAATCCATTATGTGATGGCACTGTATCAAGTTAAGTGTAGCACATCAACAACAATTGCCAATATTTTCAAGAACATAGAGATAAAATGCGGAAGCAAGTATCACATATGGGGTCAGTGCCAACCCTGAAATCAAAAAGAATTCAATACAATTCTAGAATTGGCAATCCACTTATCAACCTTTATGGCAGCTTCTTAAACTTTTTGACAATTGAATCAGGATTGGTATAATTTTTTTAATCTGTGTTTCAGACCATGAGGTGTTCCTATGTTAATTCTGAATCAATATACCAGCAAAAAGTATTATGGAGATTGCAGTTTATACTTTGGAGCAAATAATACATGGTAAATATTAGAAAAAGATGAACTTCATTCAAATCTTGGAATGTTTGAATCACACATTTTCCTATATTTCATGTAATTTATTAAGTTATACATATAGCCTAACTAGCAGTTTAAACAATTATTCTCTCATGAAAATATTCCCATGGATTGTGGATATAGCCTTAGATCCACTTCTCCTCAGAATCAGCATTGCAGTGTTAATCATACTTTTGTGCAGAATTATATAATGAAAAAGGCATCATAGGCAAAATGCCCATTATTTTAAGGGTTATCAATTCAGCAAGGCTTACAACTTCAGATATATTTCCATTGACTTTCATATTATCTTATCCGGATTTTCCAGGGTCTCCAACAATTCTACTGCCTCACTCTTTGTAGACCAGAGGATTTTGGGAACCCAAAAAGGCTTGATAAACAAGACAAAATTGAGTGATATTGAAACTTTGCACCAATAAAGGAAACGGTGCTATGAAAATCACACAGTGCACACTGAAATCCTTAATGGTCTGTAGCTGCATTTATTGCCAGAAGGATGAGTCATATTTTTCCTTTCTGATTCAAGAAAATAAACTGGTGTTCAGGAGAACCTATAAAGCATGAGTATATCTAGATTTATAGCCTCACCTCTAAACATGTGTCATGTGTATTGAGACTTTGAGGTTCAAGGTAGGCTATAGAAGCTGTAAAACCAATAAATCCTGTGAATGGATGAACTATACTCCAGAAGACCTACACAAACAACAGAGGATCACTGGAAATTGTTTGGAGAGAGTCAATGATCAACACAGAGACTCTGACAGTGTCAGAGAAAAGAACTTGATAACTAAAGGCTCTTCAGCCTCAAAAAGAGATGCACTATAGTAGCTATATGAATACTTAGTGGGATAGTAAAAGCAAACCTGAAACAATACTTTAAGATATTCCAGGATAGTAGGAAGAGGGCTGAAGTTCAGGGTTGTGAAAGGCAAATTTAAAGAAATCAGGAAGCATTTCTTACTTAAAAGATCAATAACTAGAACACTTTGGCAGGAAGGGTTGTTCAGGCCGAGGATAGGTATTCTGGAAAAGGATGAAATGTACTGAAGGACCTTCGTCATCTGAATCTCTCACAAGATCTTGAGATTGCCCCCACCTATTTCCTGCTTTTTAGAAAATGTGATGCTTTTACTTAATAATACTGCAGCACAAGAGAGCATGCTGTCACAATTTATAAAGCTGTGGTGTTTGTTAAATACAGGATAATAGTATTTGTATAGACATATAGTATTGTCAAAAAACCCAAACGTTGAACACTACCATTAGAGTCAGAGTTATACAGCACAGAAACAGGCCCTTTGGCCCATTAATTGACATTCAATTGCAATGTTAAATCATTGGAAGGTATATGGAGGACATTTTGATCAGATATAACTGAAAAGGCAGAACTGAGGCTTCAAACATTTCAACAGGATTAATTCATGATGACTGTGAGGTAACACTTCAAACCATAAATATTGTTTATATGCAAGTAAAAAATTTAAGATGAAATTGGCTCTGCCAAGCACAGATCATGAAACAGTATATTTCCATTAAATAAATTGCTTTTACTTAGGTGTACAGCAGTTGCTTTCAAGAGATAGTCATCTTTCACTGATAGGGCATTATCTTTGTATTTTGAAGGTTGCTGTTTTGGTGTGTTTAGAATAGATAGCTGGGAGTATGGTATTCAACTCACTGTTGCCCCACCATAGTGCATTTCTTACTGCCATCTCAAGGGTTCAGCAGTGACTTGATCAGTCACAGATCAAAGAGTGCTCAAATTACACATTTGGACGCTCAATGTGTACCACGCTAATTCCCACATTATTCCTGTTGCTTTATAAAAAGATATAATTACTTTGCTGAAAATAGCAAATGATAGATTTGGTACAATAGCAGTGGTGTAGGCTGTTCTCATTTTCTGTTTCAAGAGAACAAAGTAAAATGTATTTAGAAGAATTTGTCTTTAATTTAAAAAGTTCTGTTGTTAGATTTTTCTTCCAATAGAGAATCTAAAAGATTTGCCCAGTCCAAGTGAGAAGATTTATTACAATAGTAGCAGGGATATGAGACTTTGGCTATGTAGAGACTAGAGAAGCTGGGATAAAAGCAAAATACTGTGGATGCAGGAAATCTGAACTGAAAACAGAAAGCGCTGGAAATACTCAGCAGGTCTGGCATCATCTGTGGAGAGAGAAGCAGAGTTCACGTTTCAGGTGAAAGGTCACAGACCTGAAACGTTAACTCTGCTTCTGTCTCCACAGATGCTGCCAGACCTGCTGAGTATTTACAGCATTTCTCTTTTTATTACTAGAGAAGCTGGGGTTGTTCTCCATAAAACAGAAAAGGTTAAGGGGACATTTAATAGATGTGTTCAAAATCATGATGGGTTTAGAGTAAAAGAGTGGCAGAAGAATGGTTAACCAGTGGACACAGATTTAAGATAATTGGCAAAAGAACCAGAAGCGAGATGAGAATTTTTTTTTTTTAATGCTGCAAGTTGTCACGATCTGGAATGCAGTGCTTGAAAGGGTGGTGGAAGAATAATTAATGGTAACTTTCAAAACAGAATGGGATAAATAACTAGAAGGGGAAACATTTGCAGAGCTATGGGGAAAGGACAGCAGATTGGTACTCATTGTATAGTTCTAACAAAGAGTCAGCACAGGCATGATGGGCTAAATGGTCTCCTCCTTCTATTGGGATCATATGTGTTTTATGGCACAGAAAGAGGCCACTAGGCCCAAGCTGTCCATGCTGGCATTTATGCTCCACTTGAGCCTCCTGGGCAAGTCTTTTAGATTCTCTATTGGAAGAAAAATCTAGCAACAGAACTTTTTTAATTAAAGGTTCAAAGTCTCCAGTAAAGCATTTTGCTATCATTGCTAACACAGTCTTTGCATCACTTGGCTGTTATTCCTGTGATAAATAACAGCAGCCAGTGCCTTCCGCTATCAAAGTTTTAAACCCCACAAATAAACAGGCTCCTATTATAATGTTCAAATTTAAAATTTTATATTGGTAGCAGATCAATCACCTTTAGATACATTCAATATGCATTATATAAAATTATCTAGTGGAATAAATTGACAAATGGGGAACTTTACAATTTGGCTATTAAATATAGATGGGAAGGAAGTATGAATTCAGGATTCTGTCTTAGGTTTGTGTCAGGGGCTCATGTGACAGAATTACAATAAAATGAAACTTATGAGGGAATTTCTGTTAAAATATTGATTCAACATTGAACAAATCAAAAACAATAAGGGGTATACATGACGAAAGCTGACTCTTCAGGATATTCCACATTTGTAACTTATGCTCTCCAAACAAGACAAAATAATAATCATCAATGATGTCATGCTTTGTTTACTTTATTTGAACAAAAGTATTCCACGGTACTGGTAACTAGCAAACTAAATGATAGCATGACAGAATTAGACAGCACAGCATCTAATAAATGGAAGCAGAGCTCCACTAAAGTGGACAAATTATCAAGTTTGAACATAGAACACACTGTACATTTAGCAACAGTGGCCTTTGATAAAAATTAGTCAATTCTGGCTTTAAACAGCCAAAACTATGATTGTAACAGTCAACCTACATGAAACCCCAAAAACAGACACCAAAAGGTTTCACCAACTGTCGTGGCTGCCAACATTTAGTTGGAGAAACAAATATATTCCATACAGTTTATAAATATACCCCTGATGAAAGCACCAATGTTTGCGAAGGGATAGAAACCCAAATGAGCTTAACCAGTAACGATTAGAACTGAACCAAAAAAAGGTACAAGTAACTCCAAGGTTTGGACATATTCCTCTTTTCACCCATCACCCTCAGCCATGATTCTCAATTTATATATAAAAAAACAATTATTTGATAATGGTATTAAATTTAAAAAGTGACTCCTTCTGGTTTCTGAACACACTGCACATGCATTCTCCAAGTACACTGTAACATCAAACATGTGGAAAATTGTAATACAAACACTTGACAATTTCCCTTTACAACTCCCAGAATTTCTTATTTACAGCGTTTTGATTCTGAAACCTGTATTTTTAAGTAAATGTGACTTTAAAATGAGAATACTGTATATAATAAACTGTTTGACAACATGAAACAAAGGGATGGATTTTAAGTTCCTGACATGCTGGAAGCGGGAGGGTCCAGTACTGTGCGGGAAACCCGAAAGCAAGTGCAGCGCATCTGTTCGTGGCTTTTTAACCCAACCGCTGCATTACCATATTATTTCCGTACTTCTAGACCAATTAGCATGAGTAGGTGTGAATGACAACTCACATAAGTCAATTTCAACGCCAGTATTTAAAGGGATGCAATTTAGTGGATTTTGGAGTTGGGAGTATAACAGAAGGAATTGGCAGAATGAAGTCCAGATGTTCAAAAGCTGCACCTTGTTTTAATGATGCCTTCCTGGATGTGCTGCTGGGGGCTGTAAAGGCCCAGAGGAAGATACTACTGATGGGAGGAAGAAGCCTGCTGGTGAAATAAAGAAGGTGTGGCAGAAAGTTGCCTATGAGCTCAGCAGCAGGGGTGTGGTGCCACACTTATGCATTCAAAACTGAAAGTGGTTTAATTGTCTAAGCAGGGCAGGAAGGATGACTACAGTGGCACATTCACCTACATCCTGATGTATGTATCACCCCAACCCCCTCAATCTGCCTTCTCAAGCCTATTCCAGGACATCACTCTTCACACCAATTTACCTTGCAGGTGCACCCATCCCCCTCTGTTGATATACTTCCTCACATCCCCATCTGTCCATCCACCACTGACACTCACCCTTGTCCTTATGTAATGTCATGCCTCTCCTTCAGTCACCCTCAACAAATGCTCTCCAACCATCCTTTTGACATGCCGTTACTCATAGGTCTCTTTTGCTCCTTGCAACAGAGAACATAGAACATAAGGGGGAGGCAGAGAATCAGAGGTGGTCCCCCAGCCATCTCACAACCAACACATGAGGTGCCACTGGACATCAGTGGAGTCTCAACATGCTTGATCATCAGAGATGGGGACCTCCCAGCTACCTAGACAAAATTAAATAACAGACAGCCGCACGACATACAACATTCACTCATGTTGACTTGATGTCAGCACCAAGTGAATTACGATCATTTGTATAATGATCACTTAAAACACTCTTACCATGATAGTTCTAACTCATGTCATTAATCTCCCAAGATTAAACAGGACTCATGCAGACTACACTCAAGCTCAAATACTCACACTTCAGTGGGACTGGTAAGGCAGATAGTTGTGTTTTCACCTGGTGACACACATCACAAGTGAGCAAAAGCAGATGGTGGAGACAAAAATAGCAGCAGTCTGCAGGATGCTCCAAGCTCTAGGGATAGGACAGGAAAGTGGAAAAGAGGTCAAAAGATCAGACATGATCTCACTGAATATCAGTGCAGGCTCAAGGTGCCAAATGGCCTACTGCTGCTCCTGCGTACAGGAGCAAGGATGTCTTACTGCATTTATACAGGGCCTTGGGGAGACCACATCTGGAGTATTGTGTGCAGTTTTGGTCTCCTTATCTGAGGAAGGATGTTCTTGCCATGGAGGAGCACAAAGAAGATTTACTAGGCTGATTCCTGGGATGGCAGGATTGACGTATGAGGAGAGATTGGGTCGACTAGGTCTATATTCACTAGAGTTTAGAAGAATGAGAGGGGATCTCATAGAAACCTATAAAATTCTAACAGGACTAGACAGGCCAGATGCAGGGAGGATGCTCCCAATGGCTGGGGAGTCCAGAGCCAGGGGTCACAGTCTCAGGATACAGGGTATGCCAGTTAGAACCGAGATGAGGAGAAATTTCTTCACTCAGAGGGTGGTGGACCTGTGGAATTCTCTACCGCAGAAGGCAGTGGAGGCCAAGTCATGAAATATATTAAATATATTCAAGAAGGAGATAGATATATTTCTTAATGCCAAAGGGATCAAGAGATATGGGGAGAAAGCAGGAACAGAGTACTGAATTAGAAGATTGGCCATGATCTTTTTTCAATGGTGGAGCAGGCCCAAAGGGCCGAATGGCCTACTCCTGCTCCTGTTTTCTATTTCTTATATTCTTATGAACAGAATACTTCTGTAGCAGCAGCAAAGAATGTGCGATGAACTGGTAGGCATTAAAGCTGCACTATGCACACTTGTAGAGATTTTGGTGCAATCCATCTCAAGCGTGACTGTCGCAGGCCTTTACGATGATGTCTTTAGCCATGGAAAGGGTGATCACCTGTTTGCAGTATCAAACGCAGCAATCAAATGAGTGTATGTGGGCCTTCATCTATAGCTTTCACACTATGAATGCTACCTTAAATAGGATTAATGATACTCTAGCCTTGGTTGTTCATTGCCCCATTGATCTGCAGCAAAGTGTTCTCCAGTTCATGGGTGGGCCACAAGCGGGATAATAGTAAAAGGGAATATGGAAGTGGGAATTCAGCTTAAAGCGCTTCCACTTCTCACCCGTTGACTTCCCACCCACTCAATGGCTGAGTCTGCCCCTGCACGGGTGGAGTAGTTTTTGCCGGGATCCTCCTGGGCTCCAAAACCTCAACGACATTGACCAAGAGCATCCCTGCCATCAGATCAGGGATCAGCCTACCTCAACCTCTGCTGAAACCACAGGAGTTGCACTATGTAAAAGTGCTAGGAAGAGGAAGAGTAATGATTTGTAGTTGCACAAGGTTTCTGTTTTATTTTTGAGGTACATAAATATTATTTCTTTCCACCATGCTTCCATTTTGTCCATTTTTGGTTGCTAGATAGCAAGTGGCCTTTTCACTTCTGATGACAAGACAGGAATTGACATCTAGCAATGGGGGCTGTGAAAGGGTTGCTCGGTTGTTTGCAGGACTGCATTAAGTTTGGAGGAATGGCAGGGAGGGCAGTGGGAAAGATGGGTGGACTGGCGGAACCCAAGTGAATCTTGCAATAATGACAGCATCCTTGGCAGCAATGTGCGCCACCACTAGTACATTGGCCGCATTATGTTCTGCCTCCTCCTCGGAATCATCTGAAGAGGCTATGTTCTGTGCTTTGTTCCTCCTGCACATCCAAACCTCACTGCTGTGCAATGTTGTACAGAGCCCAGCTCATCACAACCATTCTGGAGATCCTGGCTGATGTGTACTGAAGAGCGCCTCCAGATCTGTCCAGGCACCTGAAGCACATCTTCAGGTTGCCGGTGGCTTACTCAATGACACATCTAGTTCTTATACGGCTTTCATCGTATTGCTCCTGAGCCTCACTGGTTGGGTTCCTCACAGGTGTCATCAGTCACATGGGTGTCCCTGGTCTCTGAGCAGCCAGCTAGCAAGTCTACATCAAGGTGCGGAGGAATCAGGGAGGGTGGACTGCTGCAGGATGAAAGCATCATGGCAGCTGCCCAGGAATCTTGCACACACCTGTACAAATATTTTTTTGTGGCTGCACATTGATGGGAATGGAGGCCCTTGCAGTTGATAAATACTTCTGGGTGATCTATGGTTGCCTTAATTGCCACATGCATGCAGTTGATGATGCCCTGCACCTGTGGGAAACCAGCCAGAGCCACAAACTCAAGCACCTGCTCATTCTGACTGGTGTCCTTGAAGGTAAAGTTGACATAATCTCCAGCCCTGGAAAACAAGCCATCAGCCACCTGTCTTATGCATTTGTGGGCAACCAGCTGCAAGATCCTGCAAATGCCTCCGTCTGAGTCCTAGAAGCATACAGAGACAAAAAACTTGAGTGCGGTGGTGTCTTTGACAGCCACTGGTAAAGAGCAGCCATCTGGTCCAGCTGGCACCAGGTCTTGTAAGCAGGACGTGAGTCTCCTGTGATACAGGTGTTCAAACGTGTCACGGAAGCTTATCTCTCCCTTTAGAATCCTCCTGCAAGCTGCAACTCTCCTCTGATCCCCACTTTCCTGTGGAGCTGCAGATCTTTTGGAGAAACAGGCCAACCTGGTCCTCATCAGAGGTCCGAAGTAATACGGCATAAGCAGCACCCATGCTGATCTGATAGATCAGAGCTCTGAAGTGCAGATCAGACGTAGAAACCTCCAAAGTTGTCCAAGAAACCTTTCAGCACAAGTTTTGCATTCACACAAGCAGGCAGGAAAGCAGCTGTGAGGATTCTGTACTTATTGACATATTTCCCTGTTATGTGTTCAGTCCCCTTAATTGCCGCTGTGTTCTTGGCTTGTTTTCACTAGCAAGTTCCAGAAAGCCTGGGAAATCAGTGGACCCACAGCTAAGTTGCAAAAGCCATGTTGCTGTTGCTATAATTAACTTATTAACATATTGAAATTGACAACCCGGCTCTCCTGAAGTGGTTGCTCACAAGCAGCCTAATGTGCTGCTGTTAGATGCAGAAATTGATGGGTTGGAGCCAGCTTCCTGCTGTGCTGTCAATCTCCCCAATTTTAGTTCCCCCACCAACCCCCCTCCCTCCCCCCACCAGCTCCCAATCCCATTCACTCCTGCACATTAAAATTCAGCCCAATATGTCTGATGGTATATAGCTGTAAGGAACTAACACCGTGCCATAGAGTGGATCAGTTTAGGGTACACACAGAGAACTAACTAAGACACCAAAAGAGGAGGTACAGGCAGGACATCTGGTCAGTCAGGTGAATGTAGTCAACCTGGTCTTGAACTGTTCCTGGGTATCTCCCAGCACCCAGACACAAAACAATATTGATTTAGTGATCCAAGACCAGGTCACATGCAACTCCTCCTTCTCCCTGCAGGAAATGGTGCAGGAACAGACCAAAGTGGCAATTGGAAATAAAAAAGGATGTTGTAACCTGCCTTTTGCATAACTAAATCATGTATTCTATTATTTGGATTATGCAAATATTAAAAAGTTCCAATTCCTTAAGATTTTAATAAAATTTCATTTATGGAACTGAAGATTCTATTAAAAACTGTCATTACCCAGGAGTATTTTGGTAAATTTGGGCAGTGCGCCTAATCAGCAAAATGTGGCTGACAAAGCAAGCTTCTAATTTTGGTTTTATGTACATGTTCATCTGTACAAATCAGTACACAGTTTATATTTGTGCATCACATGTAACCTTATTTTCTGTAACATGCAAACAGTATTATGAAGCGTCAGCCATTGTAATTTCCCAATAGTGCAAGTAAACACAAATCTCTCAGTTACTAGGTATGTTGAGGTCCATGACTAAAGTTTTGCATATACAATTGACAAAAATATACAGAAATATGATTGCATAAATTATATTTAAATAATATTAAAAAAGGTTTTGACATGAGTTTCATGTCATCTACAGGGATCTGAAGCTTGAGGCTTTGAGTAAACAAAAGTGAAACAATCAACTGGTAAAATGCTGAAGCACTGTTCATCCTTTGTGCAGATGTAGCGATGTTCATCCTTTGTCTGGCAGGTATAGCATTTTAACTGGCAAATAAGTAGAGCACAACAGGACAAAGGTCAAACAGGGGGCGGGAAGAAACACCACCATCACTTAATGTCAGATCACAGATCACACTCTATACGTGGAAAGTATGAAGATGGGTGTTTCCCCTTCCTCCCGGCTGCAATCACTGTGGCAGCACAATAATCAGACATACAGAGCACATGCAATTGAAATGTTACAATGCCTCAGAGTAAAATTTTGCTTGACAATAATCTGCAGCAAGGAGTCAATATTTTTCACCTTAAGCACTTTCCTTACTGCAGGACAACAAACAGGCATCATTTCCTGATTATACAGAAGCTACTGGTGCCCTGTCACAAACTTCAGAACATTAACTAGCAAAGAACAGGAACAGATTTTCTATTCCCACCATCATGCAAAATTGTAGAATATATTCCTATATACAAAAGATAAACTTAAAGTCTCATATCAGGTACTGAATAATCAAAAGTTACTTATTTTTGTTTGTTAAGCCTTATTTGTCTTCAGTGATTCTTCAATGTAGATATCTAACATTGAGATTAGTGCACTGCAGTGCTCTTGCTATTTAATATACCATACTTTAAACATTTCCCACATTAAAGTAAAATCTTCATTTTAGAACTCATTCTGTTTTAAATACTGCACATATGCTGGGAAGAACACAAATCAGTGCAATGCCAGACACACCCAATCCGCGAAGCGGAAAACAAAACATTAAGCAATTAGTTCAGTAGTATCTAGCACAACTGGGCTGGATTTGGAAAAAACCCAAAGACTTGCTCTTTGCTCCCTGCTCCCTTTTACACAATTAATTAATTGGGCTAAATGTGGGAGACAAGGGAGGAATAGGAAAAGAGAGTTCCATAACTGAATGGATATAATTAATTTTTTCTACACTGATAGAAACAAAAGAATTTGACAACCACACCTCCACTTGCCCCCAAACCAAAGCAATCCTACCCAAATTTATGGTAAGACTCAGGGAGGATGGCTAGAATGTGAAATAAAAACAAGAAATGCTGGAACCACTCAGCAGGTCTGGCAGCATCTGTGGAAAGAGAAGCAGAGTTAACGTTTCGGGTCAGTGACCCTTCATCGGAACTGACAAATATTAGAAAAGTCACAGGTTATAAGCAAGTGAGGTGGGGGTGCGGCAAGAGATAACAAAGGAGAAGGTGCAGATTGGACCAGGCCACATAGCTGACCAAAAGGTCACGGAGCAAAGGCAAACAATATGTTAATGGTGTGTTGAAAGACAAAGCATTAGTACAGATTAGGTGTTAATATACTGAATATTGAACAGCAGCAAGTGCAAACCTGAAAAAAAAGTGGGTGCACTTGCTGCTGTTCAATATTCAGTATATTAACACCTAATCTGTACTAATGCTTTGTCTTTCAACACACCATTAACATATTGTTTGCCTTTGCTCCGTGACCTTTTGGTCAGCTATGTGGCCTGGTCCAATCTAGACCTCCTTTGTTATCGCTTGCCCCACCCCCACCTCACTTGCTTATAACCTGTGACTTTTCTAATATTTGCTAGTTCCGAAGAAGGGTCACTGACCCGAAACATTAACTCTGCTTCTCTTTCCACAGATGCTGCCAGACCTGCTGAGTGGTTCCAGCATTTCTTGTTTTTATTTCAGATTTCCAGCATCCGCAGTATTTTGCTTTTATTGGCTAGAATGTGAGCTGTGCATGTTGCCAAACCACAATAACCAAAGATTTTGCAGCCATAACCAGTTCAGTTTACAGGATGAAAAATATATGAAGCTGCAAGCAAAGAAATTAGCAACTAGATGGTGGTGGGAAATCTCCAAAGAAAACATTTAAAGAAGCCAGAAGGGATTTCCCTTACCTACACACCCTCCACCCACTCATGCTATGGGTATTGCTTTCCACAACTACACAGTAACCCAAGAATATGGGCACGAAAGGTTTGAACACAGGCAAACAAAATAAAATTGGGTCCATTTTGCTGCAGAGATTTCTAGTTCACTAAATGTGGGGAGTGGCAGGTCTAGAGAAGACCATGTTCCTTTCTTAAGCACCGACTTGAATTCCACCCCTTCAGAGATTGAGAGGCATGGTAAGACATATAATGATAAAGCAGGGCCAACATAAATTTCCAAATATGTTTCCTGGTCTGTTCTAAAATAGTCATCTTCATTTACATCCATTCATGTTATGATCACTTTTTAATTTAAAAAAATTAGATACAGTTTACTGACTCATTTTACTGAGCTGCCATAAATATGGTGAGAGCTTTGCCTTGTCCTGTTACTATGCCCCTCCCTGTTTTCTTCGAGAAATGACAGTTCTTGGAAAACAATGCATACATATTTAAAGGTTAAAACACATGAACCCCTGAAGAAATTACTCAAGTCAGGTCAGATGCTCTTTATTCAATATAAGTTTAATAGGTAAGATTATTGAGGTTGTACTGGACAATAGCTCAAACTCCTGTGTGGTAGGAATATGTCCACCTAACCCTACCTTTATCTACTGCTGATCGTGATACCTTGTATCAGGTAAAAGATGTGGCGCAGGTAGACAGGCAGGGATCCTGCCAGTGTTCTATGACAACTTGCCAGTTTCTTCCCTTGTGCTGCAAATTTAAAAATGCTGAACAGAAACAGCCAAAAATGTCAGCGAGTAAGGCTCTGCAATGAGCTGGAAGTTCAAACACCAAAAGCACTGCTCAGCCTGCGATACCATGCATTTGTGATCACAGCATTGCAAAATGTTGGTCGAATCACACTCAACATGAATTAAAAATATCAATTGTTCTTGCTACGTGCCGTTCTTTGTGCTGCTGGTATGGCTCCCAAATAATAATATGTTACTTTTAGAAGTAAAATTATTCAACTTGCTTTAAACCTGGCAAAGGTTGATCATGCTTTAGCACCACCCAGCACAACTAAGCCTGTCAACTAGTTATCCTGTTGGCTGTTTGGGCTACTTTGAGCTTTTGAATGGAAATTAATTTTTTACCTGAGCTTTTAGAGCAACCAATTCAAACATTCAGTCTCGTGTTTAGTGGGAATAAAACAGCTTTTTAAAACAATCTCCAGTTTTACTGATAGGGATTTTAAGTGGAATACTGCAGAATCGTGACAGAACAGAAAACTATATAACTGTTAAAATATGTAGGCAATGTAAAATTAATAGCAAATATAGAAGAAAAATAATAAGAAAAGCAGAAAAAGAATAAGATTTCGAATGCTCTTTTTAGATATATTAAAATGTACAGTTTTCAACAGTAAATTACAGTAATAATGCTACTCCAGATATCTCAAAGGCCTTATTACTATATTAGGTGCAACAGAGAATGAACGTAACTCTGAAAAAAACCCTGGCCGGGAGTACAGAATTCCATGGATCTGCTGGCATTCTAAGTTTAAGAAAAATGTAAAACCAAGTCATATGAACAATCCAAGAGACCTAATGATAATGAACTCCACCACGTGGTCAGTCTGAGATTTTATCATACTAGTACCAGTTTAGTACTTGATTTGGTTAATCCTAAAATAATCCTTTCTGTGGTAAACCCAACATAAAGCAGACTTTTCATGTATTACTGTGCAACAAATAATGGATTTGCGCTCAATAGAAAAAAAAAACTTGAAAGAATTTGACAGAATGGCAGATAAATGGCAGTGGCAGCATGGATACAAAGTCAGCTGAATGACAGGAAACGGAGAGTCATGGTAAATGGTTGTTCTTTTGGACTGGAGGAAGATATAGTCTCCAGGGTACTAGGATCACTGCTTTTCTTGATCTATACTTGGGTACAATTTCAAAATTTGCAAATGACACAAAACTTGGAAGTGTAGTGAACTATGAAGGGGACAGTGATAGACTTCAAGCGGACATAGGCTGGTAGAATGGAAGGACCCATGGAAGATGAAATTTATAGCAGAGAAATGTGAAGTGATACATTTTGGTAGGAAGAATGAGTAGAAGTAATATAAACTAAAGGGTAAAATTCTAAAACGTTTGCAGTAACAAGAGAGATCTGGGGCTATATGTGCACAATTTGTTGAAGGTGGCAGGGCAGATTGAGAAAGTGGTTAAAAAGGCATATGGGATCCAAGACTATATAAATAGAGGCAGAGAATACAGAACTTGAGTATTGCTGAAAATAGAGACATGTTGTCGAAGCTTTTTGTCTTGCACACATCAGGACAATCTGCAAGAGTAACAAATGTAAGGGAAAACAACAACTTATACTGCATGAGAAGAGAATGCTGATTGGTTGGCAATTGAACTCTGATGGGTAGCAGTGTTGCCATGGAGAATGCACCAGTTTACGGTGACTGACTGTTAACTGCCAAGCTTTGTTTGAAATTTAAATCAGGCAGCTTGACTCTGATTTGTCAAGGTATTGCCCTGAGGAATGAACCAATGAATGGCTGTCACTTATTTAGTTCAGCTGAAACAGGCGCAATGTTTGTACACATTCTGTCCGCAAAGATCAGGGCCCTGTGTATTAATATATGTAGCTTCCAGCATGCGCAAATGCGCCACTCTGGAAGGGTAATGTATCCCAAAAATTTGAGCAACAGGTAAAGCTTGTTGTTTCACGCAGCTACTATGCAGTAACAACACGTGTGGTGTTCGCCACTAACAGGATGCGGCCATAAAGGTAAAAAGACGTCTTACCTATCACACAAATGGGTAACGTGATATATGAATTTCAATGCCAGTGTGAGGCTAGGCGTATAGGCAGTACATCCCAAAGACTGGTGGATCGTATCAAACAACATGTCCCTTCCACTGTTCGCAATGGTCAAGGTACGGGCCGTACCCAACCAGCCCGTGCTTGCAAAACTCAAAACATAATGTCCAACATTAGATGTGATTCCGCGATTGGACAACATTTGCTAAATAATCCACAGAGTGCTAAGAATTAGGCTGAAAACCAATTTAAGATGGTCAGTAAGGCTCGCAGTATGGCGCATTTGTGTACTGGAAGCTACTGTTCTTTGCAGACAGAAAGAACATGTACAAACATTGCGCCGTTTCAGCTGAACAAATTAAGTGACAGCCATTCGCTGGTTCATTTCCCAGGACAATGCCTTGACCAATCAGAATCAAGCTGCCTGGTTTAAAGTTCAAACAAAGCTTGGCAGTTAACAGTAAGTCATCGTAAACTGGTGTATTCTCCATAGCAACACCTCTACCAATCAGAGTTCACTTGCCAACTAATCAGCACTCTCTTCTCATGTAGTATAACTTGTTGTTTTCCCTTACATTGGTTATTCTTGTGAGTGTCCTGATGAGTGCAAAATGAAAAGCTTCGACAATGTGTCTCTATTTTCAAGCAAAAGCAGGGAAGTTATGATGAAACTTTATAAAACACTGGTTTGGCGTCAACTGGAGTATTGTGACCAATTCTGGGCACCGAAATTTAAGGATGTGAAGATTTTAAAGCGGGTATAGAATAGATTTACAAGAATAGTTCCAGGGATGAGGGACTTCAGTTACAAGAACAGATTGGAGAAGCTGGGTTTTGTCTCCTTAGAGAAGGGAAGGTTGAGAGGATATTTGGTAGAGCTGTTCAAAATCAGGAGGGGTCTGGACAGAGTAGAGAGAGAGGAATTGTTCCCTTTGTTGGAGTGGTCAAGAACCAGAGGACACAAATTTAAGGTGGCAGGCAAAAGAACCAAAGTCAACATGAAAATTTTTTTTTTTATGCAGAGAGTGTTGGTTAGGGTCTGAAATGCACTGCCTGAGAGGGTAGTGGAGACAGATTCAATTGTGGCTTTCAAGAGAGAACTGGATAAGCACCCAGAGAGAAAAAATATGGAGGGTAACGGGGAAAGGGAGGGAATGTGGCACTCGCCGAATTGCTCTTGCAGAGAGCTGGTGGATTCGGTAGGCTGAATGTCCTCCTTCTGAACTGTAACCATTCTATGAAAACATAAAATGGAGAGAGGAGAAAGTGAATGCTCAAAGGTCAGAAACCAGGATTAAATTAGATAGAAAAAAACTGTATGGGCTGGATTTTGTGCTGGAGGCGGGGCTCCTGGCACTGGGCCAAAAAGGCGGGGAGAACCTTTTCATGACCCCCCTTCCCCCCAGGAGCGATCCTCTGGTCTTTTTAAATCAAAGTTTCAGGAGGTGGGATCCTTGCCCCTTTAAAGGCAGGCATCCCACCTCCAAGAGCTGCTGGACAATCAGCAATATCGGCAGCACCACTGAAGGGGGGCCACTGCTGGTACTGCAGAAGCCTCAGACCCAGGTCCCAGCGCTAGAACCCCAGAACAGAGGTAGGTGAGGCGGCATTGCAGGGGCCAGTCCGGAAGGCCCCGGCGAGGGGTGTGGGGGAGGGTGGTGGTGCAGTCCAGGGGGAGGGGGATCCCAGGGGAAAATTGCTCCCGCTGGTGGTCCTCTGTGGGCCACAAATTGCCCAGGATGGAGGGACACTCCCTCCGCCCAAGCTCACAGGGACCCAGTGGCGGCGGGACAAGGCCCTTAATTGGCCATTAATAGGCCACTTAAGGGCCTCAATTGGCCTCTGGGCAGGAAGGCCATCATTGGCCGATCCCACTCTGGGAAGATTGCTAGGTGAGGGGGAGGCAACGGGCCCTCTGCCCTGCCACCCCTCATCACAATACTCCGTGCCCCCTCCACCTCCAACCCCGGCTGAGGAGGCCACACAAAATCCTGGCCTGTGTGCGCACAGGAAACTGTGCACATGTAGTGAAAAATGTGTCACAATGAGCACAAATACAGCAGTTTCCAGGTGTTCCAATGGGCTAGTGCAAAGTGCAAGAGATGTGAAGCTACCTACTAGGGTCTGTGCACATTGGAAACTACTTAACATCAGTATAGCTGGCAATATTGGCACGTGTGCAAGATACAGAAAAATTACAAAAGTGACGGAGCGTACAGCACAGAAATAATAGCAGAATTCATGTATGACCTGCTACAGAAAGAATAGCAGAGTTTTCAGGCGAGGGAGAGTGAACAGAACACAGCTTGTTTAAGCAGCACAGCAAGACTGCAAAAGATCATGAGTGTAAGATATCACATAAGACAAAGTGATGACATACAACAGGGAATGACAGTGTAAGCAACCACTACAGGGAGAATATGACAAAGAATGATAAACTCATGCATGGTGCCATCACTTGTAATTTTGAGTCAGACTGAAGAGGAGAAGAGTGGGAGCACAGCAACTGACAGAGGGATGAGACAGATAATATGGGGGTGGGGGATAGCGAGTGATACAGTAAGGGGAAAGACACAGCTAGTGTGTTGAGAGGGGAGAGACAAACAAAGGGTGGTGACCAAGACAGCTTGCATCAGGAGACAGAAAGGAGAAAGACAACAAGCATCATGTGGGAGAAAGAGCCTACATGCATTGTGGTGGAACAAGAAACAAAATAAAATATCTTCTGTGACAGAGGTAGGGGGGATAGCATGAGGGCTGTAAAAGGATGTAACTGGATTGGGGAGAAAGAAATGAAGTAGGAAAGAAAGATATGGAAAAAAATGAGAATGCAAGTGGCTAGAGTTAAGTCAGTTCAAGGATGGGCTGATGGCTTGAATTCTGAAGATGGATTTGCTGATAATGAAAAATTAATTAAAAACCTCAAAAGCCTTTATAACAAATTGCGCCATATCCCGAAGCATAAAAGAAAATGGAAAAAAAAAAATTAAAAACCAGAGTTTGTGACAGGTTAAATTTTAGAAACATCTAGAAAACATGCTGAAAAAATGATTCCATAATGATATTGATGGCAACCCTAAACTAAACGGAAGTTCTCTAGCAGGGATTGCGGGCGATAAATTATTAGATAAAGCTTTTACAACACAAGTGCAATGTGTGAATTTTGTTTGGGGATGAAAGGGTAAAAGAAAGAGAGGGCATCATATCTGGTATGCTATTTGGTCACTGGACAAAGTCAAATAAGATTTGCAATATTCAGGAATGATAGGGAAGTATATTTGTGCAGTAGAGACACAAGAAAAAGCATGCTAATCATACAAATAATACTCTACAATATTCTTGAGTAGAATTTGTAAGTAAAAGCTATTTTAGTCAGTACTCTGAAATAGTAATTCAGAATGCTATACACCCAGTTGCCACTATTTGTGCCCCCTAATTCAGTTGGAACATCAAAAGATATTACTTAAAATTGTCTGAATGCAATTTTATTTTTCCAACACATTTAAATAGGCAGCAGCATTGCATTTTGGCAAAGATAAACTTGCATTTTGTTCACAAATGGAATGACTCCTCAAAAAGATGGAATGTGAATTTTGCTTCTCTAGCGGTTTAAATTTCATGCTGCTCAAAACAGACACATATGAATCACTAGTCTAACCATAGAATTAAAATGATTTTAAAAATCTTGTTCCTTTCCAATTTCCATAATTTTCTTCAGTCATCTTCCTTTGTCTCATTGTCTAGCTTCGCTACGACTGACCTGGTTTCTGATTTTGGTCTCTACATCCACTCATCACTCACAGAACTATTACTATCACTATCATTTCTTGATGTTCAAGGTACACTGTACCTATTAAGAAGGCATCAAGTAAAACAGCAAAAATCACAGGCAATACCATTCGCTAGTGAGGCTAATGTTGCACACATCAGTAGTGTACTTAGCAGTAACACTGGGATTGCCAGCATAGGTTAAGGTTTTCTTACCATGATGGATTAAAAAATTCTTAACCACATCAATGATGCTATACTCCAAGCACCGAACAATTAGAATTTTTTGGGGTTAATTGCCAATACTGGTACAAAACCTGCTTCCAGTAGATATTCTGGAAAATAACGGTACCAGGGCAGTAGCTTTGAGTTAGAGTAAATCACTATAACATAGCATCCTTTTGGATTAATCAGCCATCATCAGCTCCTTTATGCAGACATGGCTAATACTGAGGAAAACTGAATGCATATAAAACACCTATCCTTTAAAATATAGCATTAACAGAATCTTATGACAGTTGTAAAAAAACATGAAAAATGTGACTAAGGCAAAAATATTACTTGCTAGTTTAAATATGTAACATTCAGATGCTCCAGTGTACCAAACAATGAGTTATGGTATCAATGTCATATTAATTAATAGAAAACTACAAGCATGATCAGGTTAAAATCACTTCACAATTAATTATTTTACCTCTAACTGCAATAGTGACGTCCTTCAATGCCTCTTAACACATACATTCCAGTTGTGCATAATGAAAGCAGAGTTTGGTGTCCAGTTTTCAACTGCTGTACATACTAGATATATTATCAAATCTACAAACATGAGAATTGCTCATAGCAACTAGAAAACCCCTTCTCCTCAGGCAGTTACGATGAAGTGCAATTGTTTAATGCCATAAATGTTTTCATAAGGCTCTCCTTACTACGACCTTGTTGGGGTGAGCTTTTTGGGTGTGTTGGGTCTTTTATATTGCCACAGGTGGCCATGGATGATAATTGCGTCCACACAGGCAGACAGAGATTTGGCAGGAATGCGACTAAACTGCTTGCGATCAGAGTTGTATTTGTAGAGTCCCTCAATCATTTTCTTTCCAATGTTTTTCGGCCCTATTCCTGCTAACTTAACAATTTCTTCGGTTTCTGGACTATAGGTATAGAGTGAACGGAATTGACAACCAGCATCCCGGAAAAGGATCAAAAAGTTATTGGCTTCGGAATTCTCCATTTCCTAAAAATACACAAAATATACTGTGATAATTTGGTCACCTTTAACCTACTGAAAGCACATTTTAATATATTATAGAAACATTTGACTGAAATAACAGTTACAGAGAGCCAACAATTCACACAGATGAGTATGGTCCTTGTACTATGCTGAGTTAGTTGATCTCAGCCAGTGTGGCAACAAGATTGCTACAACTGAACACAGCTGTGGTTTCTCTTGTAGGTATAACCTGCAAATACCACCTGGGCTCACCCTCGAAGAATAAGCCCCTCAATTCAGGTATTTGTTCTAACCAGACGCATGAAACTGTACCTGAGCAAGGAATCAATACCTTAATAGTACATTTGTTGTACAAAAATATAACAAATTGTAACAAACAATATTAAAATGAGTGAATGCAGTCTATACTTGTTAATTCAAAGACGTGTTCTCAAACAAACTGAAGCATCTAGCAACATAAATAAGCACATTAACTAAAAAAAGGCACAGGGAAGGTGCTTTTTGCATAATTTCAATTATAATTAACAGAGGATTCTAATTAGAGAAGCCTGTATGTAAAAGGATCTGATTTAACAAAACAAAATTGCCTTTGCCAGAATTTTCTAACTGCATATACAATGCTCCCTCTAAGCTGCGCAACTGTGCAGCAACCATAAAGTCCCTGCGCAGGCCACGCACAAGTTGGCACCTTTAAATTATTGCGCATGCCCGTTTGTGCAAAAAATTTAATGGGGCTGTGTACTTACAGAAATCGCCTGCGATGCAAAAGAAAAGTTTAGAGGGAACTTTGAACATAGAGTGTGCATCACACATCGTACACTTAATCTTACAGTGACCACGACAAAAAGGAAGGCTTTAAATTAAATTAAAAGCTTTTCATAACTGATGAGGGTAGATAGCTCAGGTCTGGTGTTTGCTGCACTGCATTATATAGCTACAGTCTTTTGTTTTTTAAAATAAAGATTAGTTTATTTTTAATTCTTTCATGGGATGTGAGTGTTGCTGGCAACGCCAACATTTGTTGCCGGCAACGCCAACATTTGTTGCCCATCCACAATTGTCCCTTGAGAAGGTGGTGGTGAGCTGCCTTCCTGAACTGCTGGTAGGTATACCCACAGTGCAGTTAGGAAGGGAGTTCCAGGATTTTAACTCAGCGACAGTGAAGGAATGGCGACATTGTTCCAAGTCAGGATAGTGTGTGACTTGGAGGGGAACTTGCAAGTGGTGGTGTTCCCATGAATCTGCTGCCCTTGTCCTTCTATGTGGAAGAGATCGTGGGTTCGGAAGCTGCTGCTAAAGGAGCCTTGGCGAGTTACTGCATTGCATCCTGAATATGGTACACACTGCAGCCACTGTGCGTAGGTTGCAGGGGGAGTGAATGTTGAAAGTAGTGAATGGGTGGACAATTAAGCAGGTTGCTTTGTCCTGGGTGGAGTTGAGTTTCTTCAGTGTTGTTGGAGCTGCACTCATCCAGGCAAGTGGAGAGTATTCCATCACACTCCTGACTTGTGCCTTGTAGATGGTGGACAGGCTTTGGAGAGTCAGGTGGTGAGTTACTTGCTGCAGAATTCCCAGCCTCTGACCTGCTCTTGCAGCCACAGTATTTATGTGGCTGGTCCAATTAAGTTTCTGATCAATGATGACCTCCAGGATGTTGATGTTTGGGAATTCAGCAATGGAAATTCTACTGAACATCAAGAGGAAAATATTAGATTCTCTCTTGTAGGAGATGGTCATTGCCTGGCATTTGCATGGCTCGAAAGTTACTTGCTACTTATCAGCCCAAGCCTGAATGTTGCATGTGGGCAAGGACTGTTTCAGTATCTGAGGAGTCTCAAATGGTACTGAACACTGTGCAATCATCAAAGAACATCCCCACTTCTGACTTTAAGTTGGAGGGAAGGTCATTGATGAAGCAGCTGAAGATGGTTGGGCCTAAGACACTACCCTGAAAAACTCCTGTTCGAATGTCCTGGGGCTGAGATGATTAGCCTCCAACAATCACAAGCATCTTCCTTTGCGCTAGGTATGACTCCAACCATTGGAGAGGTTTCCCGATTCTGATTGACTTCAATTTTGCTGGGGCTGCTTGAGGCCACACTGGCATCACTGTAGATGATATCAGGAATACAGATCTTACCGCAAGTATTTTATTCTTCTGATTCTCATTGACTTTTCCAGCCAAACAGCAATGAGAAATTGCATTCTGAATTATATGCTTGTTAGATTTTGCACTGGGTTCCTTATATAGCTTTGGTCCTGCAAATATATAAATAAATTATAAACACATACTCCAAAAGAATCACAAATACCATGTCTTTTCATTTTGTTTTGAACCAATTGATGAACTTTTTACTGTATGATGTTAACAAGAAGTATTACTTCTGCCTAAGCTACATTTAGCTCCTCACTTTAATTTTCCAATGAGATATATATATATAATATATAAAAAATGATATATGAAATACATATACAGAATTATTATTTACAAAAGGTATAATATGGGATGTAATAAAATATTTAGGTGTTTATTTAAAATATGTCAGTCCTGAAAGTTCCAGCATCAAGCTTAAACTAAAATGGCCCAATCTAAGGACAAGGGTCAGCTTAAGTGCAGCACAGCAGAATTCTCCCCCACCCACCAGCCAACATCCCTTTTCCAAAACCCAGGGATAGAATTATTTGCATAGCCAGGGTGGGCCATTGGTGACAGTAAGGTTCACATGTCAGCAGCTCTCACCCTGGCCTGACTAGATTCGCTCTGAAGGCGGAGCAGCGCCTTGATAATACACCTGAAGTACCCCTGCCCCCAACTGAACTGAATCATAGAAAGAAGAAACTTTCTTCCCCCTCCCCTCCTATTCTTCAGCTTCCACTGGAGCCACTTCTACTAGAGAAGGTGAATTGATCCCCTTTAGGAGCAATTACCTTATCCTAGTGAAGGTTTGGGGTTTCAAAAGGGACTTGTATTAACTCTCATCTAAATTCTGTTGCGGTCTTCCAAGGGCATAAAAGGGAAGAATTTGCCAGGGAGTTTTAGGAATTCCCTTTCATATCCTCCCTTGATGTTGGAAATTTCTGCTCGTAGCTCCCCAAATGGAATTCAAAGGTCTGGTATCAATGGTGCAGAATCTTAGCCTAAATGGGTTCCACTCCATATCAAGTCTCAGGCTTATCCTTGCACCTTGATGTACAGGCACAGCTGGAAAAGTGGGTCTTCAACTGCTGAATCAGCCTACATGGAGACCCGGAAGTTGCAGAATGACAACATGGTTTGGCATCGCATTCCTGAGACCTGGTATGTGCGTGAATTTAAAGGGCCTATACAGCAATCCAAATCGAACATTAAATGTACTCAAGCCTGTTTTTAAAAAGGCCTTTGATACTACACACGGTTGCTCATGACAAGGATCAGAGGATGTAGAGTCAGGGGACAAACAGCTGAATGCACAGCAAATTGACCAAAAAAAAAGGAATGCAGAGAGTAGTGGTAAAGGGTAGTTATTTAGATTGCAGCTATCAGGAAAGATAGAACAGGTTGGGGCTTTTCTTTTAGAAAAGACTTGGAGGAGATTTGATGGAGATCTTTAAAATTATGAACTATGTTAGACAGAGTAGATGTGGAAAAAATGTTTCAACTTGTGGGAGAATCTAAAATGAATAAATCCAATAGGGGAATATGGAAAATTTCTTTACTCAGAGTGGTTAGATTGTGGAACTCACTGTTGTGTGATTACCTTTAAGATCTTAATATGCTAATTCAGTGTTGTTGGACATAGTCATGTGACTTGAAGCTTGCATCACTCTAACTGTAACACCTAGAGGCAGGTTCTGTAAATAGTTAGCTCTGTACTGCATATATTAGTTAGCTGTAATAAACCTGTTTTGAGATCTTCAACCAACTGGACTCCATGCATCTCATTTATGTTGCATCAGACAACATAAAAATAACTCATGACATGCGCCAGCACAGGAAGTGGTTAAGGCAAATAAATTAGATGTTTTCAAAAGAAAACTAGATGAGCACATGAGAGAAAAGGGAATAGAAAGATATGCTGAAAATCTAATATGAGGTAGATGGAATGTGAGGAGACTCGTGTGAAGTATAAACAGCAGCACAGACTAGTCGAGCTGAATGGTTTGTTTCTGTGCTGTATCTTCCAAGTAAGCCCATGAAAAATTCACTCTGGCAATCTTTATGTGACTCACTGAGGAGGAGAAAGCAAGTATAAAAACATCAATTGTAAAGTATTATCTAAGAATCATCGAGAACATCACCTGTATATTCTGTTGCAGAAGCCACTGAGGAAGTTGTTGAGTCATTCTCCCAGTCTTTTTCATCATTGCGACTGGCAGAACAACTTGCTGATATAAATCCATCAACAGATTCTGTCCTGTACATTTTTTTAAAATTATGAAATGAAAAATGCTCAATGAATACAGCAGAATTTTGATATAATGATTAACTATACCACATTATAATTTGTGATTGGCAAACAAACCATTGCAGGGAAAATTCTTTTGCTCTGGACACTTTATTCCTTGTTCAATCAATGATATAAAGATTTTCATTGATATAGTGCCTTTCACAACCTCAGGATGTCCCAAAGTCCTTTACAGCCATTGAAGTACTTTTGAAATGTAGTCACTATTGTAATGCAGGAAACATGGTGGCTATTTTGCACACAGCAAGCTCCCACAAACAGCAATCTCCCACAAACAGCAATGTCATAATGACCAGATAATCTGTTTTTGTGATATTGATTGAGGGATAACTATTGGTCAAGACACTGGGGATAGCTCCATTGCTCTTTTTTGAAATAATTCAAAATTTACATCCATCTGAGTGTATAGATGGGTTTTAGTTTAATGTCTCATCTGAAAGATGGCACCTCTGATAGCGTAGCACTCCCTCAGTACTGCACTGGAATGCCAGCTTAGACTTCGGTGCTCAAGTCTCTGGAGTGGAACTTGAACACAACCATCTGACTTAGAGGAAAGAGTGCTACCAACTGAGCCATGGCTGATACTGTTTTATTTGGAACCTTTTGAAACAATGGCCTTGAAGCTGTGCTGTAGAACATAATAAATTCTATGTAACTTCTTTTATCTGCTGGGGGGTGCTAACTGTTTAAGATGTTAATACTGTACAATGTTCAATAAATTGAACAATGAAGGCTTATGTTTATTAACTTTCTATGCTGGGCCTTAAGATTTTAATAAAGTATCCTTCATTTTCTAATATATTGCAGAATTCAGCGATCCAATCCAAAATGTATTCAACACTACTTATTTTTCCTTCTTAGTGTTACGAATGCTAGACTTTGTAGTATGGTTTTGCTTTTAAAAACTGTGACCTTTAATGTAGTGTAAAATTGATTCAGAGAAGACACGTGACCTCATACCAATTCTGCTCAGAGAAAAGCCAGAGAACTTGGTTACCATGGAAACAAGGAACCCAGTTAAGGGCCTCAGTTGGTGTTGGGGTGGGAAGGCTGTTCACAGGCCTTCCCACCCCGACTAAATTTTGGCAGAGGTGGGAAAATGGTGGGAAAGTGGCGGATATATAGGCTGTACATCTCACAGACTGGTGGATCGAATCAAACATGTTTGTTGTTCGCAATGGTCCAAGGTACAGGCCGTATCCAACCAACCCGTGCTTGCAAAACTCAAAACACAGTGTCCAACATTAGATGTGATTCCACGATTGTCAACATTTGCTAAATAATCCTCAGTGTGCTAAGAATTAGGCTGACAACCAATTTAAGATTGTAGGTAGGGCTTGCAGTGTTGCGCATTTGTGCGTACTGGAAGCTACATATATTAACAGGGCCCTGTTCTTTGCAGACAGAGCGAACATGTACACACATTGCGCCTATTTCAGCTAAACAAAATAAGTGACAGCCATTCGCTGGTTCATTCCTCAGGGCAATGCCTTGACCAATCAGCGTCAAGCTGCCTGGTTTAAATTTCAAACAAAGCTTGACAATTAACTGTCAGTCATCGTAAACTGATGCATTTTCCATGGCAACGCTTCAACCAGAGTTCACTTGCCAACCAATCAGCATTCTCTTCTCATATAGTATAAAGTTGTTGCTTTCTCTTACGTTGGTTATTCTTGCCGATTGTCCTTATGAGTGCAAGACGAAAAGTTTCAACAATGTCTCTATTTTCAGCAATACTCAAGTTCTGTACTTCTTTGGCCTCCTTGTCTTGAGAGACAATGGGTAAGTGCCTAGAGGTGGTCAGTGGTTTGTGGAGCAGTGCCTGGAGTGGCTATAAAGGCCAATTCTAGAGTGATAGCCCCTTCCACTGGTGCTGCAGATAAAATTGGTTGTCGGGGCTGTTACACAGATTGCTCTCTCCTTACACTTCTGTCTCTTTCCCTGCCAACTGCTAGGTCTCTTCGACTCGCCTCTCTTTAGCCCCACGTTTATAGCTGTCTGCCAGCTGTGGCAATCGCTGGCAACGGACTCCCTCAACTTGTGGTCAATGTCGCAGGACTTCATGTCGCATTTGCAGACGTCTTTAAAGCGGAGACATGGACAGCCGGTAGGTCTGATACGAGTGACGAGCTCCCTGTACAATGCGTCCTTGGGGATCCTGCCATCTTCCACACGGTTCACATGGCCAAGCCATCTCAAGCGCCGCTGGCTCAGTAGGGCGTATATGCTGGGGATGTTGGCCACCTTGAGGACTTCTGCGTTGGAGATTCGGTCCTGCCACCTGATGCCAAGGATTCTCCGGAGATAGCGAAGATGGAACGCGTTGAGACGTTGCTCTTGGCTGACATACATTGTCCAGGCCTCGCTGCCGTAGAGCAAGGTACTGAGGACACAGGCTTGAAACACTCAGACTTCTGTGTTCCGTGTCAGTGCGCCATTTTCCCATATCCTCTTGGCCAGTCTGGACATAGCAGCAGACGCCTTTCACATGTGCTTGTTGATTTCTGCATCAAGAGACAGGTTACTGGTGATAGTTGAGCCTAGTTAGGTGAACTCTTGAACCACTTCCAGAGCGTGGTCGCCGATATTGATGGATGGAGCATTTCTGACGTCCTGTCCCATGATGTTCATTTTCTTGAGGCTGATGGTTAGGCCAAATTCATTGCAGGCAGCTACAATCCTGTTGATGAGTCTCTGCAGACACTCTTCCGTGTGGGATGTTAATGCAGCATTGTCAGCAAAGAGGAGTTCCCTGATGGGGACTTTCCGTACTTTGGTCTTCGCTCTAAGACAGGCAAGGTTGAACAACCTGCCATCTGATCTTGTCTGGAGGAAAATTCCTTCTTCTGAAGACTTGAACGCATGTGAGTGAGAAGATGATCCCAAACGGTATAGGTGCGAAAACACAGCCTTGTTTCACACCACTCAGGATAGGAAAGGGGTCTGATGAGGAGCCGCAATGCGGAATTGTGCCTTTCATATTGTCATGGAATGAGGTGATGATACTTAGTATCTTTGGTGGACATCCGATCTTTGCTAGTTGTCTGAAGAGACCACATCTGCTGACGAGGTCAAAGGCTTTGGTGAGATCAATGAAAGCAACGTAGAGGGGCATCTGTTATTTGCAGCATTTCTCCTGTAGCTGGCGAAGGGAGAACAGCATGTCAATGGTGGATCTCTCTCCTCAAAAGCCGCACTGTGCCTCAGGGTAGACACGCTCAGCCAGCTTCTGGAGTCTGTTTAAAACGACTCGAGCGAAGGCTTTCCCCACTATGCTGAGCAGGGAGATTCCACGGTAGTTGTTGCAGTCACCGCGGTCACCCTTGTTCTTATAGAGGGTGATGATATTGGCATCGCGCATGTCCTGTGGTACTGCTCTCTCATCCCAGCACAGGCAAAGCAGTTCATGGAGTGCTGAGAGTATAGCAGGCTTGGCACTCGATTATTTCAGGGGTAATGCCGGCCTTTCCAGGGGCTTTTCCACTGGCTAGAGAATCAATGGCATCACTGAGTTCCAATTTTGTTGGCTGTTCGTCCAGCTCATCCATGACTGACAGAGACTGGGCTGCATTGAGGGCAGTATCAGTGACAACATTTTCCCTGGAGTACAGTTCTAGGTAGTGCTCCACCCAGCGGTACATTGGTTTATGTTGGTCAGTGATCGTATCCCCTGATTTAGATTTGAGGGGGGTGATCTTCTTGATGGTTGGCCCAAAAGCTCTCTTAATGCCATCATATATTCCTCTGATGTTTCCAGTTTCGGAGGCCAGCTGAATACGACTGCATAGGTGTTGCCAGTAGTCATTTGCACAACGCCTGGCTGTTCTTTGCGCGGTGCTTCCGACGGCTTTAAGTGCTAAGGATGTTAACTCGCTGGGGGCTTTCTTGTAGTTCAGCAGTGCAGTGCGCTTAGCGGCTATGACTGGTTCCATCTCCTCAGAGTGAGACTGAAACCAGTTCGCATTCTGCTTCTCACGTTTGCCAAAGGTGGTCATTGTTGAGTCATAGATGGCGTCACTGATATGGGCTCACTTGGTCTCTGCATCCCCTGCAGGAGTGTTTTGAAAGGCTTTTTCAAGTGAATTAAGAAACTTTTGTGACAGCTGTGGGTAAGAAATTCTGTTAGTGTTGATGCGCGGGCAGCCCGTCTGCTTGCAGTGATGTAGCCTCTTTGGTTTGAGTCTAACTTTGTTGCACACCAGGGAGTGGTCAGTGTCGCAGTCCGCACTGTGGAAGCTGGTGCCAACAACATGATCTTGGGTGTCTCCATGAAACCTGGTGACAGGGTTTAGTATGAAAGAATGAGTTTGTGATGCAGAGGTGTGGTAGGTACACAACTCCAGCAGTCTCTGTCCATTCTCATTCATCCTTCCAATTCCATAGAGCCCGAGGCAGGAGGGCCATGAGTCATGGTCAGCCCCAACCCTGGCTTTAAAGTCCCCCAGCAGGAACAAATGTTCGGTATTGGGAATGCTACTAATGATATTATGGAGTTCCTCGTAGAACTGGTCTTTAACTTCATGTGGAGAGCAGAGTGTTGGAGCATAGATGCTGAGTAGATGTACTGGACCAGAGGCGGTGAGCAGTCGGATGGACAGTATGTGTTCTGTGCCATTTGTAGGTGGCTCTATCATGCTGAGCAAAGAGTTTCTGATGGCGAAGCCCACTCCATGCTGTCTTGGTTCTTCTGGATCCCTGCCCTGCCAGTAGAAGGTGTAGTCTTGCTCTGTTAGTGATCCGCTCGCAAGGAGGCGTGTCTTCTGAAGTGCTGCAATGTCCACATTGGGTCTACTGAGCTCATTGTTAATGATGGCGGTCTTCCTAGAATCATCGATGTGTAAGGTCCTCCGATAGGCCAGGACACACAGTTCTGACGTTCCAGCTTGCAAAACGAAGGGCTGGTACCTTCTTTCCTTTTTTTGTCGTGTTGTTTAGTGCGGTGTTACAGTCCACTTGTCAGGCAATGACCCCAAGCTCCAAGCACCCATTGAAGCAGGTGGACTGTGGGGGGACAGAACCTTTCTGACCGGGGGCTGCCCAGTTTGAGGCGGGCGGTAGCTGTCCAGCGAGATGCGATGACCTCTCCCACCGACAAAGGCAACCCCTGGCGCCCAATCTCTATGCCAATTGAGCTGGACTTAAAACCCGTAACTGCTGCCTTCTGTGTTGTTTTGGTCGCTGTGAGGCGACTATGGAGTGACCTCTCCATGGCGCATGCCTGGGTGGAATGTATGGAGGTTGTGAGTTGTCCAAGCATCAAAACCCCCCTCTCCGCCTTCCTAGTGGGGTGCAAAGGAGTGCAGAGTACGACTTTTGGCACCAGTATGGCTGCAGGAACTGCTGGAAACATGCCAAAGGTGACACATGGCCGCCTTAGGGGTTCTGCTCCGGACTTTCTGTTAGGGTTTACTCCCTTAGCCTTAGTGTCTCCCGAGATGCCCACAAAGCAGTGGGGTTGTTAGCTCCTATCCCTGAGCAGGGGCCCTAACAAGTAAACTGTGCGATTTCATGGAGGGGGAGGGAGAGGGAAGAGGGGAGGGGGTGCGAGGGGGGAGAGGGAGGGGGATGGGGTGCGAGGGGGTGGGGGGAAGTGGGTGCAAGGGGGTGGGGTTGGGGGGAAAGTAGGTGCAAGGGGGGAGTGGTTGGGGGAGAAGGGGTGCGAGGGGGTGGGGGGAAGTGAGGTCCGAGGAGGGTGGGAGTGGGGGGAAGGGGGTCGGAGGGAAGGAGATGCAGTGGGGGGAGGGTGAGTTAGTTCGGGGGAAGGCGGTGAGAGGGGGTGTAATTGCTTGCATGTGGAGCCATCCACATGTGGACCGTCCCCGGTCCGGGAACAGGAAAGCCATGCGCCCTTCGCCCCAGTCTGGGCACTGCGGCTCCAGCTCTGTCTCCGGCTCTGGCACGGCCCTGTACTGTACTACCAAATAACTATTTAAATACTGCTTAGTTAATGTTGATTTGTAGTTTTGTTGTTATAGTAAAAGTCTTCAAACGTGAAATCTTGTTGCATGTAATTTTTAATTGGTCTGGGGAGTTCATATCTTTTGTTTTAAAGTTAATGGTCTCAACTGAGGTTGTAACATTAGAAACAGTATCACTTGCGTATAGATTGTATTAATAGGAATATTTAACTCAGATCACTCTCTGGTTTTCTGTATCTAACACATGCATGAAGCAACAAACTTACAAAAACAAAACAAAATGTGATGAGAGAGGGTATGTAACTTGCAGGAATTTACTCAGCCCCATTCTATCATCAGTTGTCAAGATACCTGATAATAATCCATCACAAAACAAGGCTAACTATCTGGCATCTGCTTTAAGATCATGTTCCAAACTTAGATTATGATTGGAGTGGACTCTAGATGGTAATAAATCCAAATCTACATTTGTAGAAAAAGTATTTGAAAGTGCGAGATCATACTGATCATCTGTGCATCCTAAATATACTGTAGCAAGTCTTCTTCTCAGGGCTTAAGTCAAGATTTCAATGCAGTGTTGTCACTAAAAATTTCAGATTTGCTCAGTGGTCAGGCTTAACACCTCTTTACTGAACAACAGCTTGCACTTATATAGCGTCTTTAACACAGTAAAACATCTAAAGGAGTGCTATCAAACAAAATTTGACACCAAGACACATAAGGAGATATTACAAGTGATCAAAAGCTTGGTCAAAGACAGCAATCTAAATTTCATAGCATTATTCAAATTATATCACAAGAAATAGCAGTGAATAACAATAAAGAATTTAAATATCAGGAACAATTATTATTACCTGGGAGTTTTTTTTCCTGAATGTACACTGTCAGCATCTGCTGTGTTCAGTGATGCCAAAGATAGGCAGGACACTGGAAAACAGTGGAGCACATAGTGAGTCTATGCAGAAATAAAAGTTGTTAAGAGTAATAAGTCTAATGGTATACTTCTTTAAAACATTGTTCACTGGTTTCTGTAGTAGGGCGGTCAGCATCTGAAAAGAGAGATAATGTCATATTTTTGGGCAAGGAATTCTTCATCAGAGCAGTCTTTTCTCTTTCAGGTGCTGATAGACATTCTGTGTGTTTCCAGAAATCTTAAATCTCCAGCATTTGCAGTTTTTTTGTTTCTCTCTCTAATGTTTTCCCAATTGGTAGGTTACATGAGTGATAGAAAATTAAGTAACCATAAATTACATTTGATGTTAGTAAGAGACTCTAAAAATGATTTACAAAGATCAACACAGTCTCTCAAATTAAAACAACCCCTCAAAAAAAGGTATTGATTACCTGCAGATGACCTGACATGTGGGCTTGATCCATCCTCTCGGAAAGACTTTGGACGAGCCTTTTTGAGTTTCAGACTGGTGGGACGAGGCTTTATCACACTATCCATGTCTTTCATTAACTTCAGCTGTTTTTTTCTTAGGTATTCCTGTTTAATGAACTCTCTGCGCGACCTTTCATCTTCCTTCTTTTGTCGCTCTTCTTCAGCTTTGAGTCTGTGGGAAATTCAAGAATAAAAAAGAATTTGCATTTTCATCATTCCTTCAACAACCTTGGGACATCCCGAAGCTTTTCACAGCCAATGAATTATTTTAGAACAATCAGCAACTACATTCATATAGTTTGAAAGAAAATACAACACTTAACACCACTGTTATGTAATTTCTTAAAAGGCAACAAGTATCACAAGTTACCAACCCTGAAGTTATTATAAAAACAAAGTGCTTTAAGCCATCAGACCCATTTTTTATTTAAAAAAACATAGAAGAAATTTTGATTGCCATGGATCACAGAATGGTTTTAAAGTTTAATAAAGAATTTCTTGTGTTTTACCTTCAGTTTTGAATAAATGCACATCTAATTAATGGGCTCAAGTTGAAGGCAAGCATTATCGTAAATTGTGCTCAAATACTGTACTGGGAGTTTGTTATGTAAATGAAAAACATCAAAGTATTGTTGGAAGCTGCAGATACACATCTACTGCAGTAAAACTGAAACCTACAAACATGAAGGTTCAAGTCAGCTTTCAATAAATACATATCTCAATGTTTTTGTATTTAACTGTCAATCATCAAAATTTCTAGAAAAAGCGGATTTAATAAATTGTTTTTATATTTCTGACCATGCAGTACCTAGCTTCTTCCTTCTTCTCTTCTAACTCTGTTTCCAGTTGCTGTCGTCTAATCTGTTTTTCCTTCTCCCTCCTCATACGTTTCTCCAAGAGGGCTGCTCTTTTAATAGCAATAGCTTCAGCTTTCTGATCATCCTTTCAGAACAAGGATCAAATGAGGAATTGATTGTTTAAATAAAATGCAAGCCTAAAACAATTTAAGTAAAAATAATTCGAAACTACAAGAAATTGCATTCAGAGCACACTGCGCAGTCATCTCCAAAAGAATACAACAGATCAGATATCTCAATCCTTAATACTAAATCTCAACTTTGACACAGTTAGGTCGAGAAAAAGAGAAGTTAAGAGGTGGTATGGAGTGTGGGGATTGACCACTTACCTGCTCACTGTCCCCATCAGCATGATTTAGCTATACACTTGATGAAATGTGCAGGGAAAAATCAGATAAAGATTCAGATCTACTCCATAAATGGGCCTAGAGTCTTATGGGGAATTGCTAACCTGATACCGGAATCACATACTGCAATCTCACCCTATCAAACTCTATTCTGTTATTCTAATTTTGAATGATGACTTTTCTTCTATCAGAAAGAGTAGTGAATAATTTTGTAACCTTATTTGAAAAGACCCTTATATTCAGGTCACCCAAAAGAAGTAAAGTGGGTGCAAACATCTTCAGAGACTCAAACTGCCTCAGTGATTGGCCACACTGGAACAGAGGTAGAGGAGGGGCAATGGATACCCACTCTTTGAATGCACAACTACAATTTGTTAGAGGTGGTACATTTTTTCTTATTCTCAATTCCTCTCCTTTATGGAGGATCATTTTAGATCAAATGTCCAACTCATTCATTTAATTCTTATTTCTTTCTATTATGATTCAAAACACACCAAACTGCTCCCTTCTAGCAAGGGAAGGTACAGGAATAACTGAGAACATAACCATTTAATTTGCAATAACCGCATAAGCCAAATTACATGGCTTGCCTTTGATTTTGATCAAAAGGTTTCTCTGTCACGGAATCAGTAAGATGAGAAGCACCATTACAAGACGAGTTACCCATCTGAAATAAGGAACATGCAGATAAAGATGGGTGAGGGGGATGTTTGCTGCTCAACGGAAACAAGATTTGACACAAATTTTCCTATCAGTTTTTGTTTTAAAAACATCAATATGACATAATTAATTCAAGAAATCCTATGCAATTTTAATAGCTATACTTAGGGAAAACATGCAGCAAAATTTACTTTTCTGCTTGGATATAATTAAATCAATTATGCTGAACTTCACAATTTCTTCTAGCCACTCGGGACCAGTTTACTACAAATCTCCATGAAAATAAAGAATTTGCAGAACTATGAATGATGAAATCGAAGCAGGCAATTGAGTTACGGCAATTGTACAGTAAAAGCCTTCTTGCAGGTGTTTCAAATTTTAAAGCTAGTTTGGACAAACAGAGAGCAAGAGATTTTTGCCGAGTATTCCCTATCTTAAGCTCCCTATCTGCTCAAATTCATAATGGAAAGGGGTACAGTGGAGGCAAGGCGCTCTACTTGAGCCCAAAGCTATACTGATTTGAGGGTTTCCTCACTTCCAGGATCAGTACAGATACCATAAATAATAAAAGGCAAATTAAACTGAATGTGGGTTAAATTGAGAGAACTGTAGAGAAGTAGAGGCACAGGGACTGGAAAATGCAACATCTGAAAATTGTTAAGGATATTCCCAGTGACATTGCTCAATTTATTTATGATGTGTGGAAGATAATGAACTAAGAAGTAGCAATATGTTGAATAGAGGTTTTACTGTTAAAAGTAGTCCTGGATACAAGCAATATCGAGTAAGTGAAATTAAATAGAATCTAGGACTGCGAGTGCCAATGCAACTACATTTGAGGGTGGAAGTGGAGACAATCAGTGATTTCAAAAGGAAATTGGATGTTCACTTGAGGGAAATAGATTTGCAGAGCTACGGGGATAGAACAGGATACTGGGACGGACTAGATTGCTCTATGGAAAACTGGCATGGACTCAGTGAATGGCTTCTTTCTGTGCTGTAATGACTCTATTACAATCATAAGCATTACGTTTAACAAGATTATCTATAGTTATGTAGGTGTATAAAAAGATTAACAATTTTTTGAAACAAAATTTTTTAGATCAAAACAATGATGAGGTAAATAGGGCCCGCTGTTATTTATGCACAAATGCCATGGCAACTTCAGGCGAGGACAAATGTGTGGTTACATTGAAAACTTGCTGTCAGAGATGCAGCACTTGATTAGCTTCAGGAAAATGGTATCATGCTAATGTCTGCTTCACCATTGACATGCATTGAATGGTGTGAAGTTGCTGTATTTGCATGGTAGTTACAAACTAAATTCACCACAGCAAGTTACGTCACATCATTTCAAGCTCAAGTGCCCTTTAAATGAGCTGATAAACGTTAGTTTCTGACAGTCAACCTCTCTGGCACTGAAAATTAACTATCAAGTGTGGTGACGCATTCCTTCAGGTTTTAATTGAAGATATTTCACAATTAATTTTTTTAAAGCTTTTCTGTCTCTTTCCCTCTCTATTTCCAATCTTTCTCTCTCTCTTTCTGTACCAGAATTGACAATGAATTTACCCACTCTCATCTGCACTCTTCTAATTTTACAAAGTTCAATCTGGTTCAGGAGATACACAGTTGCTTGTCCTGTTCATTCAGATCCTAGATAGATGCCTTACACAGGGTGATGTGCCAATTCCACCTCACGTGTGCAGCTCAAATATCAGAGATTAACGGGGCAAGGGCAAGTCTGACTGAACAATGTCAAAATAAGCACTTCAGGCATGAGATCAGGTTAAGGTTTGCACAATTAATCACAAGATTTATTTATGTTAAGTAAAAATACTTTCACACTATTGTACAAGCTTTACATCAAGTGTAATGTCTGCTGATCTAAATCTATGCAAAAATGCTTGTTTATCTATTTGCTTATTGGATTTGCAGAAATGTGTTGCAAGTTCTTTTCTGTTATTTAAAATCTAAATATTAACTACAAAATTAAATGTTTCACTTTGATTCCTGTTCTTGGTTAAAGAAACTAACTCTTCCAGGTTAACTGAGCAAGATCTGTGATTTTTGTTGAAAGGTCAAAAAATATACAATATTGATGAAGACATTTCAAGACTGTTGGGTTTAATATCAAAGTATGACTGTTAACCAGGACAGTAAAGAAATTTTGACCTGTTCTCTAGGTAGTGAGTTCCCAGACTTGTCCATAACCTAAGTACTAAACTGAGACCACCCACCTTACCACACGGGATAAAGGAACATAGGAGCAGGAGTCGGCCATTCAGCCCATCGAGCCTGCTCTGCCATTCAATGCAATCATGGCTGATCATCCACTTCAATGCCTTTTTCCCACACTATCCTCATATCCCTTTGTGTCACTGGTATTTTAAAATCTGTCAATCTCTATTTTAAACATACTCAACGACTGAGCTTCCACAGCCCTTTGAGGTACAGAATTCCGAAGATTCACAACTGTCTGAGTAAAGAAATTTCTCCTCATCTCTGTCCTAAGTGGCTTCCCCCTTATTTTGAAATTGTGTCCCCTGGTTCTAGACTCCCCAACCAGGGGAAACATCTTAACTGCATCTACCCTGTCTATCCCTGTAAGTATTTTGTAGGTTTCAATGAGATTACCTCTCATTCTTCGAAACTCTAGAGAATACAGGCCCAGTTTCCCCAATCTCTCTTCATAGGACAGTCCCGCTATCCCGGGAACAAGTCTGGTGAACCTTTATTACACTCCCTCTATGGCAATAATATCCTTCCTAAGGTAAGGGGACCAAAACTGCACACAGTATTCCAGGTGCGGTCTAACCAAGGTTCTGTACAATTGAAGCAAGACTTCACTACTCCTGTACTCAAATCATAGGAACAGGAGTAGGCCATTCAGCCCCATGAGCCTGTCCCGCCATTCAATGAGATCATGGCTGATCCATGGCCTAACTCCATATACTTGTCTTTGGCCCATATCCCTTAATATCTTTGCTTAACAAAAATCTATCTATCTCAGATTTAAAATTAACAACTGTTCTAGCTTCAACTACTGTTTGTGGGAGAGAGTTCCAAACCTCTACCACCCTTTGCGTGAAGAAATGCTTCCGAACATCTCTCCTGAACGGTCTGGCTCTAATTTTTAGACTATACCCCCGAGTTTTTGAATCTCCAACCTGTGGAAATAGTTTATCTTTATCTAGCCTGTCTTTTCCTGTTAATATCTTGAAGACTTCGATCAGATCACCCCTTAACCTTCTAAATTCTAGTGAAGACACCTAATTTGTGTAATCTCTCCTCGTAACTTAACCCCTGTAGTCCAGGTATCATTCTTGTAAACCTACATTGCACTCTCTCCAAGACCAATATATCCTTCCTAAGGTGTGGTGCCCAGAACTGCTCACAGAACTCCAAGTGGGGTCTAACCAGGGTTTTGTACAGCTGCAGCATAACCTCTGTGTCTTTATACTCCAATCCTCTAGATATAAAGGCTAGCATTCCATTAGCCTTTTTGATTATTTTCTGCACTTGCTAGTGGCATTTTAAAAATCAATGCACCTGAACCCCCAAGTCTCTTTGGACATCCACTGTACTTAACCTCTTCCCATTTAGAAAGTACCCTGCTCTATCCTTTTTTGGTCCAAAATGGATAACCTCACACTTATCCACATTGAAATCCATCTGCCACAGTTTTGCCCATTCACCTAGTCTGTCTCTATCTCCTTGCAATTTTATGCTATCATCTAGACTTTCTACAATGCTGCCTAACTTTGTATAATTAGCAAATTTGGATATATTACTTACTATGCCATCATCCAAGTCATTAATGAATAATATGAATAAATCCTCTTGTGATAAAGGCTAACATACCATTAGCCTCCTTAATTGCTTGCTGCACCTGCATGTTAGCTTTCAGTGACTTATTGACGAGGACAGCCAGGTCCCTTTGTACATCTACACTTTCTAATTTATTACCATTTAAGAAATACTCTGCACATCTATTCCGCTTACTAAAATGGATAACCTCACATTTTTCCACATTATATTCCATCTGCCACATTCTTGCCCACTCACTATGTCTGTCCAAATCCCCTTGAAGCCACTTTGCATCTTCCTCACAACAACATTCCAACCTAATTATGTCATCTGCGAACTTGGAAATATTATATTTGGTCCCCACATCTAAATCATGGATATATATTGTGAACAGCTGGGGCCCAAGTACTGATCCTTGCGATACCCCACTAGTCACAGCCTGCCAAAGTGAGAATGACCCGTTTATTCCTACTCTCTGTTTTCTGCCTGTTAACTAATCCTTAATCCATGCCAGTATATTACCTCCTATACCATGTGCTTTAATTTTGCTAATCAATCACCTGTGGGGGACTTTATCAAAAGCCTTCTGAAAATCCAAGTATACTACGTCCACCGACTCCCCTTTATCAATTCTATTAGTAACATCCTCAAAAAACACCAAAGACCCACCCACCAAAGGGAATAATTTTCCACTATCTACTCTATCAAAACCTCTCATCATCTTGAAGACCTCTATTAGGTCACTTATCAACCTTCTCTGTTCCAAGAACAGTCCTAACATTTCCAACCTTGGGTTCAGAGGAGAAAAAAAAGTGGGAAAAAATGGTAGAGGTGTTAGGGAGGTAGTGCAGTAATTTTCAACCTCACTGCCTGGGCAGCAACCCAAGTGGTGAGGTGGAAAATTTCTACCAGTGTGTTTTTCTTCATTTCATGTTATTTGAGTTTTCAAAAAAAAAAATTTTGAAGCCAGCTAATTATCTCCATCTGTGCCTTCTGGATAGCAAGTGAAGGGTCAATGCTAATTGCATATCCCTGTCAAGATAGATTCTAATTTCAAATACCTATGAGAGTTAAAGTGAGAGGAGGACAGAAGAGAAAAAGCAGAAGAGGGGAGAGAATCAGTAACAAAGATGTTACAGACAGATAAAAGAGAGACCATATTTTCTGACTTACTGTGTGCAAAGCCATGGAGATATAGGTAGAAATATATTTCTCTCTCTCTATCTCTATACTGGTTTCCCCGCGAAAACACTTAACATACTAAACTGTCACTGTGAACTTTTAATAGGTGTGCTTAATTTGTGCACTTCCTCCTGCTTACTTTTTTGGGGGGAAAAAAAAGTGCTTCTGAAGCAGCTTAAGAATCAGTGCACCATTATTCTTTTTCCCGTTCACTTATCGGGAAATTGTAAACCTTGAAATTACGTGCTTTTTGACACAATGCCTTCAATAGAGCTAAGCTTTTATTTTTATCTGCCTATGATCTCAGGGCATCACAAAGCTAATGAAGTACTTTTGCAGCGTAGTCACTGTCGTACTGTAGCAAATGTGGCAACCATTTTGCACACGGCAAGATCCTAGAAACAGCAATGAGAAAAATAATCAGATCATCTGTTTTAGGTGTTGGTTGAGGGATTAATATTGGCGTAAACACTGGTAGAACGCTCCACTTGTTGAATGGCGCTACGGGATCTTACACTTCCAGCTGAGACTCGGTTTAACATCTCAATGGAAAGACAGCACCTTCCAACAGTGCAACATTCCTTCAAGTACAGCACAGAAGTGCCAGCCTGGATTATATGTTCAAGTCCCTGGAGTAGGACTTCAACCCAGAATATTTTCTCTCCGAAGTCAGACTGCCATCACCGATACAAGGCTGACACCCATGTTAGTACTGACAGTTTATTGACAAGAATACTGCAAGAAAAATTACTGTACACAAATTTGTAGCATTGCTTGAATAAAATTAGAAATGCATAATAGACTGTTCTTGCATCAGTGTCAGTTTTTATCTGTGATGTTGCAGTTACTATTAATTAATTCTTACACTGCAGTCCCAGAAAGCAAAAGATTTGCACTTACTTTAAAGAAGAACCCACAACACAATTTTTGTTCTTCAAAATGCTCCTTTTCAGCATCACCATCATTTGCCTCATCTACTTCCACTTCCTCCTCTGAAAGCTTTAGATCTGAAAGGGAAACCTCAATTAAGCTTGCCTTCGTGCTCTGGTCAATAGGATGTTTTCTTTTAATAGGACTGTCTGCAAGAGCCATAGATTTTTCTGTGGACACTGTGGGGAATGGAAAAACCTTAGGTTCAACAGGCTGCACGTGATCCTCTTTCTCCACTTGCAAGCACTTTTCATTTGTCAGTTTATCTTCTTCTGTCTGAGGCTCTGTTGCCTCATTAGTTGATTTCACATACTCTCCTTTTAATGAATGATCAGGTGCATCATCTTCAAGAAAAATGAATGATCTAGTCTGGACCTGGCTGGGAGAGAACTTTCTGAGATGAGGAAGACTATCGACAGAACATGGAGCTGTGAGAACACGATTTAATGGTGTTATCTTCAATTCATTTGGTCTTGATTTTGAGTTTTTAACATGAGAATATGAAGACCTTCTGTGAAAAGTCTGAGGAGATCGTTGAGTAGACCGAGGTGATTCACCAGAAGAAGATAGTGAAGGAGATAATGACCCAGTTGATCGTGAAGATGATCGAAGTTCTCGGACTTGCTTTTGTGGTGAAGATTGAGGAGGAGAAATTACCCATGCTTGCTGTTGTTCCCTCATCTGCATTATTAATTCCTGCTGGTTTGCCAAACGTTGCATCTCCTGCTGCAGGGCATGTAAAGCTGTATTCATTTTCTCAATCAACCTGTTGTATTCTATGATGTCAACATCTCCTAAAGCCTCTTCAGTGGCATTACTTAAATTCCAGGCAACTTGTTTTTCTGATTCAGCTGCAATGGCGGGGGATTGAAGGCCCTCTTTACCACTATCTGCTGAGTTACCATTCATTCCAATTGCCTCAGATGTTAAGTCAGCTCTTTCTTCAACACTCTCCGTTTGCGATATTTTCCTCTGACGTGACAATCTGTCCCCTTGGTCACCACAAGGTTCTTCATTTAATGGAGAAATTCCATCACCCTTCTTTTTCACAACATTCAGAAATGCCGTCCTGCCCATTTTTTGTCTTTGCCTTGTAAAAGCAGCTTCAACTTTCTTTTTCTGAGCTTCGATCGCTCGACGCTTTTCTTCTAGTTTCATTTTAAGCTGAATCATTTCAGATGCCAACAGCTGAGCAGGATCTCTCATTTGTCTGTGCGGACTAAGCTCAGGTATCTGACCACTAGAAACCACACCTGGAGTGTTAAACTCTGAACCTTCTGGGGTAGTCTTTTGGGAACTACTACTGCTCAACTTGGCATCTGCGATATTCAGCTTTTTGAATTTTTGTTCAGCAAAACTGGTCATTTTAATTGCAGAACCTGGAGAGATGCTATTTTCAGCTTGTAATACAGCACTCAGTGTATTTGAACCTGGAATTAACATATCATTATGATCATCACTTCTTAGATCAGTGTCTTGGAGTTTTGAAAAGTCTTCCATATCCGAATCCATACTAATGGTATAATCTCTTAAGGAAAAGTCTTCATCTATTGTTTCTTGAATATCTTCAGATGGCACATGGATCCCTGTGTCTACCTCAGTATTATCAGTCAAAGGGCTTGTAGCACCTTTAATCTCTGCAACGGAATCTAAACTGCTGGATTGGTTCATTCTGGGTTTCACAGAAATGTCATTGGCATTGTTAACATGTAGGAAAAAACCATAAGCTTCTTGCTCAGACTGAAGATCTGGGTAGAGCTTGTCTACATCATGAATTATCTGTAGTGCTTCTTCAATGCTTGGTGGGATATCTAAACTATTTTCCTTTGGCCCATTTGATACTGTACTTCTCATGGGTCGTCTTCTAAGGGTATCATTTGCCAAACCAGGCCTCCTAATAGAACCTTTCGGTGGCTTCTCATAATTGTGATTCGACAGATGTATTTCTTCTTCTATTCCATTGCTCTGTCCATTTATTGGCTGAAAAGATTCATTTCTCACTAAGTGTTTGGGAGTATTGTTGACGTTTGAAATCAAACTGTCATTACTAATTGATCGAATTATTGTCCGGTTACTTGTGGTGGATGAATCAATGTTGTTGTCTGAATCAAAGGGAATATTGAAAGACACAGCTTGGGGAAAGGCTCTGTTAAAGAAAAACAAAGCTGTATGAGAAGTAGATTTTCAATTCTTTTTCAAATTAAAACTCAAATTCCTGCAAAAAGATTTAGCAACAGAAATGAACTCAATAGTAACGATGAGCCTTAAAACATGGGTAGCACAAACAACATATATAATTAAGATATAGAGTGTCATAAACTTGGAAATGATGTTCGTACCTCAGAAACCCTTAATTAGATCTATTCATACTTCCATAAGTGATGTAGTCTTATTCTACTTTGCTTATTTCCCCCTTATATAAGTTTAATCTTGGTAGAACGTGTGGATTTTAAATTCCCGCCACTTCAAAATAGGGGCAAAACACAACACCTTGATACAATGATAGAGTGTGCAAGGAATTTGGGAGGATTATAAAATGGCGAGGTGAGTTTATTAAGATAGTAAAAGTATATAAAATACAGAATCTTGCAAATGCATAATCTCATTGTTTTATAGGTAGCAGGATTCATTTGTATGAGAAACCAAAATTCATTACAAACATACTCAAAAACTAATGACCAATTTCACTCAAGTCTAAATTTCAATTTAGACTAGAAAGTTTTTAAAAAGGTATTACCAACCTTTGTTTCTTTTCGGGCCAGGTTCCTGCATAACCCTCCACATAAGACATGGACGTAGATCGACGCATGATTCCTATAAAAAAAAATGTATGAAATATTACACACTGGGGATGTGAAATTCCTCTTCAATGAAAATAAGAGAATTTCCATTTCTCGGAATTTCTCAATTCTAAATCATACTTTTCCAAACCGTGAGCAAAAAACAGAATTTCCACTTTTTTTTTAATCAAAAGGCCCTTCAGGCCCTTTGTAATATGTATTGCATTCTGACCCAAAATAGAGTGTAATATTTTAAAACAAATTTACACTCATTCCTCGAGTCTCTCTGCATAAAATATGTATGTGAGCAGGTGATCTGCTCTCAGGTGTCTGTTAATGTGGCACTATGGTGCATGACCAAGACTGGGATGAGTTACCAGATCATTATTAAGACAGAAAACCGAGTTAATTTTTCTTCTCTTTAGCCTAAGTAGTTGAAGCCAGTTAATGTTCCTTCTTCCATCTAGCTCCGATTAATTAACTTGGCACAGAGAGAGACCTTCTCCTCAATCATTACCTCACTGACCTACATTTGCTCCTGGTTCCCCAATGCCTCCAGTTTAAAGTTCTCATCCTCATGTTGAATTCTCTTTATGGCCTTGTCCCTTCCTCAATTTGTAACTTTTACCAGCCACCTAGAACACTGTTACTCCAACTCTGACCTCAGCTTCCCCCACCCTCCACTACCATTCATGGTCAAGCCTTCAGCAGTTGAGGCTGAGATTCCATTATCTAGAATTCCCTCCTTAAGCCCCTCTGCTTCTCTATCTTCTATTTATAACACGCTATAGAAATCACAGAATGAGAACAGCACAGAAGGCACCCATTCAGTCCATCATGTCTGCTCCTGGAAAAAGTTATCTAATTAGTCCTACTCCTTGGCTCACCACATAACTGAGGTTCCTCACCCACGGTACCATTCTAGTAATTCTCTGCTGCACCTTCTCTAAGGCTTTGACCTTACTAGAGAGTAAGCTCAATACTACAGCTGAGTCCTAACCAGTGATTTATAAACGTTTAACATAATTTTCTTGCTTTTGTACTCTAGCCCACTGCTTTATTAATAGGAACCTATATGCTTTTATTTTAAAAAAGCAGCCTTTCCAACTTGTCCTGCCACTTGTAATATTACTTGTTCCTTTGGTATACGAAATATTCTAAGACTTACAGGGCTACAAAGAAAACGTGGATTTTTATTATACTTTCACTGGAACATACATATATATATATATATATATATATATATATATATATATATATATATACTGTTACAACCAGGTGAGCAATATGTCTAGGAGTCACTTGCTCTCTTCACCTGGTCTTATAGGGCTTAATTTTAAACACACTGTGTTTTGAGCTTCCCTTTTTGTGAATCCGTGTTCACAGTTTCCAATTATCAGGCAAATAACAGGCAAATCAGCACAAACAGGCTTTCTTTGGTTTAAAGCAGAAAGACAAAATTTATTAAACCTTAAACTTAACTCTAATACGGTTCACGCCTGCAGATATACGACACGCAAGCATGCACACATGATATAAACATGCAAGATAGGGACAGAAAAGAGAAGAAGAGATGAGTAGAACAGTTTAAGGCAATATTTTGTTACTGTTTCTCGAGCTCGCTATAGTCCTTGAATGAAGTTATATTTTTGCATTTCATTGGGGGCCCAGTAATCTTCTTAAAACTTTGTGGCAAACCTTTCACTCTTTGAGTTTCACGTGCCTTCAATGGTTTCAGTTCCCTGAGAGATAGGCAGGCAGGCAGGTGGTGTTCTTAATTCCAGGAGAGCACATAGTGTTCTGCCTGGCAATTCCTTTATTTGGGAGTTCAAATTCAAAAAGCTCCCAGGTTGCTCAGCAGGTTAGTCATGTGACTAGTTCCTTATATGGAACAGTCTCTTCACATCCCTTGTTCGAGGCTCAAATATCTCTGCCCCAGCCAGCTAGCTAAGTGACTAAAACTAGTCTGATCACGTCTGTGTACTGGAGAGCAACTGCAGAGTCTCCATTGTTTCAACATTGTATGTTACCATGGAAATGTCTTTCCAATCAGAGATCACAATTTTTAAAGTTTTAATTTTCATGTGGCGAAATAATGCGTGCCTCAGTCTTGGCAGGTGGAGGTTTGCTTGACAACACACAGCTGCGGAGGTGGGGGGAGGGGGGGTGGGGGGCGTGGTGCAGGGAAGGAGTTGCTTCAGTGGGGACGGCTTGTGCCACAGCAAGGGGGAACCATCCAGATTGGGCACAGGGTGCCTGATCAGGAGGCCCTCTCCCCCCACCCCCCCACAGCCTGCAAGGGGGCCTTCTGAGCTACTGATACACCTGCCCGCCGCTGACAATATTCAGGCAGGAGGCGGCCCTTAAATGGCAATTAATTAGCCACAAGGGCCTTAATTGGCCTGAGGTGGGCAGGCCATTTGTCACCTCCCCGTCACTGGTAAAATTGCAGTGGGGAGCTGAAAGGCAACAGGAACAGCATCCCCGGCCTCCCACTCAATCTTACGCACACCCCTACCCCATCCCCCAGCCTCCACTCCACTCCTGCCAGGGCGTAAAATTCCTGCCATGTGTACAACATCCAATGTTGTTACAGTTCAGATTAACTATACATGATTAAAACAAAACATTATTTACAAGTAAATTTACCGCTCTCTAAAACGTAGAGGAGGTTTGCTTATTCATTCCAATAATGTTATCGTAAACCTCTTCCCAGAGCTGAGCTTGTTTTGACGACTCCCCAGAGACTCTGGTTAGCATGTTCTTCCTCTGTGCTCGTGCCTCTGTATGTTCATCTTCAGACTCTGTCTTTGTATGTGTCTGTGATGCCACAGGGTAACATGTAATGTTATCATATAGCTCTCCGAGTTGACGTCGGTTCTGTCTGAGAATTGCACCGTTGGGTGTCTGGACCTCGTACCATCTGGGCTGGTCACATAACATCGCAACCTCTGCAGATTCCAAGTTCCCAATGCATGATTGAGGCCTCTCACCTTCTGTACTAGTCGCAATCGAGCTAATTCTGGTCCTGCTGCCTGTCATATGATACCTTCATCTTCCCTTGTTTAGAAAGCTTAGAAAAATGATGATTGGCAACGTCAGCAATCCCTCTGGCCTCTGGGTACTTGCTGCAATGAACTGAAGTCTGAGGAGAGACACTCAGTCATATCACCTCTTCGTGTCAAGACTCCCTGGCTTTGTGTTGTCGCAATACACTCGAACTGGATATTTTCTAAAGTCTTTGGTGTGTTGTTGACTTCAAGTATTGTGACAATTCGTAGACATCGGCATACTGGAAGTCTTGTGACAGCTGTTCCAGTTGTGTCCACAATATCAAACATTTGTGGTAGCCATTCGGAGCTCCCATAGCTGTACTGCAAGGTAATTGTTCCAAAACACTAGGTGTTCTTCTTGAAGCAATGTTCCATAAGCACTCAGGCAAAATTCCTGCAAAACTAACTTCGATGGACTGGACACTGTGTCCGGATGGCCGAAACTGTCTCCCCTGCCAGATCCTGTTTTCTCAACTCTAAAATGGCCAGTGTTCCAGGGGAGGACAAAGAAAACACTTCAAAGACACAGCAGCATCATTGACATTGATGACTAGGAGGAGCTTGCTACCAATCATTCAAAATGGCAATAACTTGTCCATCAAGCTTTATCATGCTTTGAGTTCAAACACCTTAATGATGAGACAGAAGGAAAGAAAAGGAAGCAAGTCCTGCACTGAGGACCCCACTACCTCGTGGGACATCCTGCCCCATGTGACTAAAGATCTGCAGGTCGGGAATCAGCCTTTTCAGTCACCTGAAGACCCATGACAGAAACTAGTGACCTGGTGCAGACGTCATCCTTGAGTCGAGGGACAACTGACGACGAATCCGTCCAATGCACTTGATTGGAGAACCATTGTAGGCAGTCAGCCTAGCTGGGGTGGGTCGTACCACAGATTCCCATTTCTTTAAGTCCATGTCCTACAGTATACAGATGGGCAGAATGTTTGCACTTGCTCTGGTGTCGATTTTTACTCTGAGCTTATGCTTGCCACTCTTCTGTGAACTTATAATCCCGATCATGGCAAATGCCTCAAATTGTAGAATAGCACGGACATGTTGATCCAAATTAACTATGTGAAATGCTTGCTTGCTGTTCACACGAGTGCATTCGTCACCCATGTCCTCCTGACAATCTGTCTCTCTGCTGACCTGATGTACCTGCTTGGGCTTTTGTTGTGTGTTGACATACCTTTTGTTGCGTTTGCCATTCTGTCTTGCAGATGTTCTCTGTGCATTTGATCTGCCACCATTCTTGTGTGCAGTATCCGAGCTTGGACCTCTGCACTGCCTTGTCCAACGTCCTCGCATGCCACAAGCTTTGTACTGGTCATGGCATGCTGGACAACTGCAAATCAGGTAAGTCAGGCTACATTTATCACACGGCTGAGCCTGGGTTACCATACCAATAGTCGTAGCTGGTAGCTATTGGCGTCCAGCCATGATGGCTTCAGATTTCCTTCCATCATTGAGTAGCATACCTACAGTGTGTCCTTTCTCGTTTTCTAGCAGGTCTTTTTGAAAGGCTTATATTGGGGTTGACGCAATTACGAGCTCTATAATCCATTCCGACAATTCAATATCTGCAAAGTTGCATTCTTGATCTTTGCCTTGGCACCTTGCAACAAACTGGTCAATGGACTCATCTTGCCTTTTCCAGTAGGTCATAAGCACAAGCCTTGTAAATTGTACTTGTACTTGTAAATTGACCTTGACCTGGAGTTGCTCCTCCAGGAATGTCCATTCCTTTCTAGGGTCTTTCTGATCCTCAGCTGACAATCCTGACATATTGATCTGTTGCAGGCCCTCATTGACCAGTGCAATCTTAATTTTCACAGCTTGTTTCACTGGTTCGCTCACGTCTTGATCCAAGAAACACAGTTCCAGCTGTTGTCAAAACGATGTAAATTCAGACGCTTTGTCCAATGCCTTCCAATCCATGATTGGATACCTGAAAGCCATTTTCTGGATGATCCCGCTGTTTCACAGATACAGGCTTTTTCACAGGTTTCCTTTTTCGCAGGCACACTTCTTTGTTTCCTTTTTTAGATAGATTCCTTTTTTTGTAGGCCTGCCCCTTTTAAGAGTGAGACTACAGCTGCTTTGTTAACACAGCTTTTTTTTTTAAAACTGAGAGCGCAGTTCTTTGCTTACACACTTTGTTCAATTTTTTTTTAAATGGAGCACTTTTTTAAAAAAAAGACGGCTGTAGTTTGCAGTATCGGCAGCTGCCAGAGCCAGCCTTTTACTTTGTGCAGGACCTCCAGTGGCATTGTTAAGCTCTTTTCAGATTAGGCCCTGCCCACGTGACCAAAAAAAAAACAGGAAAGCTAAAGTGGTTATGGCTGTACTACTACTTTTCAACTTTTTCGACCTACTGCCAGATTAGTTGAAAGCTCCAATCTCTTGGCAAATTGCCTACTGTACTCAAAAAGTTTCAACACCTCTCAGGGTCCTGCCTGTCCTTGCCACCTGAATCTTCAGCAACTCTAGCTAGGCAATCGGCTGTACCTTGTTTTCTGTTAGTGTGTTCTTCAGAAAAAAATCAAACGTTGCCACGATGTGATATTGTAATATTTGGTGGTCTTTGGAAAACATAAATCACAAACGTTGCCACCATGTAATATTACTTGTTCCTTTGGTATGTGAATTAATATAAGACTCACAAGAGTACAAGTAATATCCAAAGAAAACATGGATTTTAATTATACTTTCACGGGAACATATATACACAGTTGCTACAGGAGCACACCAATACATGTCCCACTCTGTCGGGCTACACCCACATCTCCCTGGTCATGTGTGACATGACATCACTTCCTCTGATAATCTTCACTTAGATCTTCTTAAGGTGGTGCTTTTAAGGTCATCCCACACCACCTTCAAATGTTTTTGTATATACACCCCCAGGCGTCTCTGTTCCTGCACCCTCTTTAAAATTGTACCATTTAGCGTACATTGCCCCTCCATTAAAACCCACCTCTTTGATCACGCTTGGTCATCCCGACTTACATCTTTCTCTGGCTCAGCATCCATTTTTCCTCTGAAACACCTTGGAACATTTTTCTATGCTGAAGGCGTCAAATGAATGCAAGTTTTGTGCTGTTTGGTTTCATATTTGCACCTTTTTGAACAGTTTTAGACATTAGTGAACAAGGCTAAGGGAATGGTATCTATTATCTGAAGGGGGCTAGAATTCAAAAGTGAAGAATAGATGCTTCAATTGTACAGAGCCCGAACCTGGAGTACTGCATTCAGCTTCGGGCATTGAACCACAGCAATGAGTGGGTACAGTGCCTGAAAGTGCTGCAGAATGATACCAGGGCCTAAAGAGTTAAATAATGAGGACCGTTTACATCAACCTGGCTTGCATACCCTTGAATTTAAAATGGTTGATGGCTGGTCTAAATCGAGCTCTATGATGTCCACCCTACGATATTTCCTTTGGTGGAAAATCCAGAACAAGAGGGCATAATCTTCAAATTAGAGCTAGGAGATTCAGAAGTGAAATCAGGAAGTACTTTCTCCACACAGATTAATGGAAGTCTGGAGCTCACTTCCCCAAAAGGCCATGGCTGTTTAATGAATTGAAATTTTCTAAGATTCAGATTGATAGATTTTTTTAGGTAAGGGCATCAAGGGGTTATACAGCAAAAGACAGATAAATAGAGTTGATGTACAGATCAGCCATGATCGAATGAAGTAGCAAAACAGACTCGAGGGACTGAATAGCCAATAGCCTTCTCCTGTTCCAAAATCCTACAGTGACAATATTTGCTAAGCCATGACTGAAGTTGGATGCTCATCATGGGTTGCATCTTTTGCTGTAAATTCAATGAATGCCCATGTTTTACATGGACTTTAGGAGACACTGATGAAGTCCCTCTGAAGGTGAGGAACTTCAGGGAGTTGTGCAAACATAATGTGAAAATCAAAGAGCTTCAACTATGGTTTGCTATATTTAAAGAGAATGTGGCTCAGTTCAGTGTTTTTGTTTTTACAAGATTCACTGTCCAGTTTGTTAAAAATAGCACAAATCACACACTGTTCATTCTTCCTGTAGTTGAGACTAAGTGGTATCATCTTTTATTTGACAGAAACAGCAATTTCCAAAATGCCTTTTCTTATGACTACTATGCCTTCAACGCAGTAAAAAAAAAAATGCCCCTAAGTGCTTCTCAGGAGTGTTACTGGACAAAATTTGACACTGAGTCACATCAGGAGATATTAGGACAGATGACGAAAAGCTTGGTCAAAGAGGTCAGTTTTAAGGACCTTAACAGGAGAAAAGAGGTGTAGAGAGCTTTAAGGAGGGCATTTCAGAGTTTAGGGCCTTGGCAGCTGAAGGCAGGACCATTATTGGCAAAGTAATTAACATCACAGATGCTCAGGAGGCCAGAATTGGAAAAGCGCAGATATCTGAGGGTTGTAGAGCTGAATGAGATAGGAAGGGGCAAGACCACAGAAGGATTTGAAAACAAGGTTAGGAATTTAAGAAAAGACATTGCGTAGCTGAGAACCAATGTAGGTCAGCGAGCAGAGGTCATGGGTGAACACGGACCTGGTGAGAGTTAGGCCAGAGGCAACAGAGTTTTGGATGGGCTCGAGTTTATGGAGGGTGGAAGATGGGAGGCCGGCCAGCATCGTAAGTGTCGCGTTTAAAGGTAACAAAGGAATGGATGAGGGTTTCAGCAGCGGGTGAGTTGAGACAGGGGCAGAGTCGGGTGATGTTACAGAGGTGGAGATAGGTAGTCTTAATGATGACATTACATGTGGTCAAAAGATCATCTCAGGGTCAAATATGACATCAAGTTCGTGAACAGTCAGACAACTTCTTTAAAAATTCTTTCACGGGATGTGGGCGTCGCTGGCTAGGTCAGCATTTATTGTCCATCCCTACTTGCCCTGGAGAAGGTGGTGGTGAGCTGCCTTCTTGAACTGCTGCAGTCCATGTGGTGTAGGTGCACCCACAGTGCTGTTAGGAAGGGAGTTCCAGGATTTTGACCCAGTGACAGTGAAGGAATGGGAATATAGTTCCAAGTCAGGATGGTATGCGCCTTGAAGGGGAACGTGCAGATGGTGCTGTTCCCATGCATCTGCTGCCCTTGTCCATCTAGGTGGTAGAGATCATGGGTTTGGAAGGTGCTGTCTAAGGAGCCTTGGAGAGCTGCTGCAGTGCATCTTGTGGATGGTACACACTGCTGCAACTGTGCACTGGCGGTGGAGGGGAGAGTGAATATTTGCAGTGGTGGATGGGGTGCCAATTAAGCGGGCTGCTTTGTGCTGGATGGTGTTGAGCTTCTTGAGTGTTGTTGGAGCTGCACTCATTCAGGCAAGTGGAGAGTATTCCATCACACTCCTGACTTGTGCCTTGTAGATGGTGGATAGGCTTTGGGGAGTCAGGAAGTGGATTACTCAATGCAGAATTTCCAGCCACTGACCTGCTCTTGTAGCCACAGTGTTTATATGGCTGGTCCAGTTCTGTTTCTGGTCAATGGTAACCCCCATTGTTGATCGCGGAGGATTCAGCAATGGTAATGCCATTGAATATCAAGGGTGATGGTTGGATTCTCTCTTATTGGAGATGGTCATTGTGTGGCACGAATGTTACTTGCCACTTCTCAGCCCAAGCCTTAATATTGTCCAGGTCTTGCTGCATCTGGACACGGATTGCTTCAGTATCTGAGGAGTCGTGAATGGTGCAATCATCAGCAAACATCCCCACTTCAGCTGACCTTATGATTGAAGGAAGGTCATTGATGAAGCGACTGAAGGTGGTTGGGCCTGGGACACTACCCTGAGGAACTCCTGCAGTGATGTCCTGGGGCCGAGATGATTGACCTCCAACAACCACAACCATCTTCCTTCCAACCAGTCGAGAGTTTTCCCCGATTCCCACTGATTTCAGTTTTGCTCGGGCTCCTTGATGCCATACTCAGTCAAATGCTGTCTTAATGTCAAGGGCAGTCACTCTCATCTCACCTCAAGTTGAGCTCTTTTGTCCATGTTTAGACCAAGGCTGTAATGAGGTCAGGAGCTGAGTGGCCCTGGCAGAACCCAATCTGAGTGTCAGTGAGCAGATTTATAGCTAAGTTTGATAGTGCTGTTAACAACACCTTCCATCACTTTTCTGATAACTGAGAGTCGACTGTGGAAGTGGTAATTGGCCGGGTTGGGTTTGTTCAATTTTTTGTGTACAAGTGACTACTTGGGCAATTTTCCACATTGCCAGGTAGATGCCAGTGTTGTAGCTGTACTGGAACAGCTTGGCTAGGGGCGCAGCTAGTTCTGGAGCACAGGTCTTCAGTACTATTGCTGGAATGTTGTCAGGGGCCATAACCTTTGCAGTATCCAGTGACTTCAGCCATTTCTTGATAGCATATGGAGTGAATCGAACTGGCTAAAAACTGGCATCTGTGATGCTGGGGACCTCAGGACGAGGCAGAGATGTATCGTCCACTGGACACTTCTGGCTGAAGATGGTTGCAAATGCTTCACCCTTGTCTTTTGCATTGATGTGCTGGGCTCCCCTATCATTGAGGATGGGGATATTTGTGGAGCCTCCTCCTCCTGTTAGTTGTTTAATTGTCCACCACCATTCACGACTGGATGTGGCAGGATTGCAGAGCTTAGATCAGATCTGTTGGTTATGGGATCGTTTAGCTCTGTCTATAGAATGCTGCTTCTGCTGTCTGGCATGCATGTAGTCCTGTGTTGTAGCTTCACCAGGTTGACACTAAAGCCTGGCTACCCGACCCGAACCCGACTAGGCCCGAATACATGTGTTGGGTTCTGGTTGGGTCGGGTCGAAATTCAGAGTCCAACATTAGGGCTTGGGTTGGGTCAGGCTGGACACTGCTTCGGGAAATCACGGGATCAGGCTTACCCATGATTCCCCACGACTCCAGCTGCAGGAATAGCCTGCTGCCAGAACAGATGGAGGAGATTTGTGTCAGGTCGGGTCGGGTGTGGAAAAAAAATTTAAAGAGCTCGGGCTCAGGTCAAGTTCGGGTTGGCTGTGGTCAGGTCGGGCCTGAGTCAGGTTTTAATTTTATACCCAAGCCAGGCTTTAGTTGACACCTCATTTTGAGGTATGCCTGGTGCTGCTCCTGGCATGCCGTCCTGCACTCTTCATTGAACCAGGATTGATCCCTGGTTGATGGTAACTGGGGGACATACAGATTGTGGTTGAATACAATTCTGCTGCTGCTGATCGCCCAAAGCACCTCATGGATTCCCAGTTTTGAGTTGCTAGATCTGTTTGAAATCTATCCCATTTAGCACAGTGGTAGTGCCAAACAACACGATGGAGGGTATCCTCAATGTGAAGATGGGACTTCATCTCCACAAGGACTGTGTGGTGGTCACTCATACCAATACTGTAACAGGTAGATTGGTGAGGACAAGGTCAAGTATGTTTTTCCCTCTTGTTGGTTCCCTCACCACCTGCCACAGACCCGGTGTAGCAGCTATGTTCTTTAGGACTCGGCCAGCTCAGTCAGTAGTGGTGCTACCAAGCCACTCTAGGTGATGGACATTGAAGTCCCCCATCCAGACTATACTCAGCCCCCTTTCCACCCTCAGTGGTATTCAACATGGAGGGTACTGAGGAGGGGTGGTAGGTGGTAATCAGCAGGAGGTTTCCTTGCCTATGTTTGACCTGATGCCATGAGACTTCATGGGGTCTGGAGTCAATGCTGAGTACTCCTAGGGCAACTCGCTCCTGACTGTATACCGCTGTGCTACCATGTCTGGTGGGTCTGTCCTGCCAGTGGGACAGGACATACTGAGGAATGGTGATGTTGGTGTCTGGGACATTGGCTCAAAGGTAGGATTCCGTGAGTATGACTATGTCAGGCTCTTGCTTGGCTAATCTGTGGGACAACTCTCCAAACTTTGGCACAGGCCCCCAAATGTTAGTAAGGAGGACTTTGCAGGGCGTTGTCATTTCTGGTGCCTAGGTCGATGCAGGGTGCTCTGTGCGGTTTCATTCCTTTTAGCTTTTCTCTAACAGTTTGGTACAACTGGTTGGCTTGCTAGGCCACCATTACTGAGATTAGCTTTTTTTTTAAATTCCAGATTTATTAGTTGAATTTAAATCCCACCAGATGTCATGTGTCCCCAGAGCATTAGCCTGGGCCTCTGGTTTCCTACTCCAGTGACATTACCACTTTGCCACCGCCTCCCCTTGATAGGAACAGGGATGGAGTCGGTGGCTAGGAAACGTAATTTGTCTTGGGGACTGAAAACAATGGCTTTGGCCTTCTCAATATTTAATTGGAGGAAATTTCTGCTCATCCAGCACTTAATGTAGGACAAGCCGTTTAAATTTAGAGACAGTGGAGGGGTTGAGAGAGAGAGATGGTGGTAAAGTAGAGTTGGGTATTGTCAGCATACATGTGAAAACTAACGGTGTCTTCAGGTGATGGAAACTGGAGATGGGATGGTTGTTTGTAAGGTGGGTGGAGTCTAGAGTTTTTTTTTGAACAGAGGCGTGATGATAACAGATTTAAAAAGGGAAGAGGGACAGTACCTGAATAGAGAGAACCATTAACAATGTCCGCTAACTTTGGGACCAGGAAAGGAAGTTGGGTGGCCAGCAGTTTAGTGGCAATAGGGCCAAGGGAGCAGGAGGTGGGTCTCATGGACAAGATGAGCCTGGAGGTGGCATGAGGGGAGATAGAAAAGAAACCAAAAAAAGACACAGGGTTGGATTTAATGAGCACCCCACTGCGACTGGAGGTGGGGGAGCATAGTGGTGGCGCTGCCGATACTGCTGAGCTGCCAGCCCTTGGAGGTGGGATTCCCATCTTCAAAGGGGCGGGAATCCCGGCATCAGCCACTTATGTAACGGAACAACATTAAGATCACGCTGTGGGTGGTGAGGAGGGCTCGGAAAGGCTGAGGTGGGGCTCCCCCCACCTTTTTGGGAGCCTGCCGGTGACACAAAATAAATCCCAGAAGTCCAGGGCTAGGGAAAGGGGTACCTTAGAGGAAGCCTGGCTCAGTAGATGAGTGGAAGGGAGGGAAGTGGCAGAGGCAGCTGAACAGATGGTCTCAATCTTAGTGACAAAGAAATCCATGAGCTCCTCGTACTTGTTGTTGAAGGTGAGGATTGAGGAGCCTGGGGAAAGCCTAGAGAAAAGAAACCGGGGTTGTCTTTGCACTCTAGGAAGATCCTAGAATAGCGAGCAGTTTTAGGAGACAGGAGCAGGACCTGATAGTACTTTATATGGTCCAGCCAAATCGGTCTGTAAATGTCTAAACCTGATATCTGCCATATCTGTTCAAATCTGCGTCTGTTACAACTCAGACAGCTAGACAGTGAAGGTTAGAACTGGAGCCTAGACCTTATACATTTACAAGCTTTTATTTAAGTTGACACACATTATATACCATGCATTTCCAATCCCAACAACTAGTTCCAGCCTATGAGCACAGGTAAATCCCCAGTTAATGACCACCATCTGAATACAATTAAATACTCCATTAATTTACAATTAACAGCATCCCTTAAACTTAGGGGAGCAGAGATGAGGTGTGTGTGTCAGTGAGAGTGAGAGTGAGAGTGAGAGTGAGTGACTGCGAGATTGCCCAAAACAGAAATGGTTTTAATGGGGGCTAGGACATCAATATTTGGGGAGGTGAGAGTGTGGTTGAGAAGACTGGTACTGAGGTGGTAAATGGAGGACCAACGGTTGGACTGTTGGGATTTTGAAAGTGCAGCTGTAATTGGGAGTTTTTTTCCCCAGGGATGGACACAGAAGGAAGTGGTGTTGCGAAGCAGGGAGAGGAGAATGTGGGTGAAGAGCAATACAAGGAAGTGATCCGAGATGGCCTTATCTATGATTGACATGATGATTGGTGAAGCCACGTAAGATGGCAAGGTTAAAGGGGGTGACCGTGAATATGGCTTGGGGAGTTTATATGGATTAAGAGATTAAGTTAGGATAGGAGGGCAGTGAACTCCGGGTAAGAAGAACAAGATGAATGAGTTGGAGTTTCAAATCACTGAGGAGAAGTTGCTTGTTGCAGAGGCTGAGGGAGGAAAGCAGTGGAGATATCTCAGCGAGAAAATTTTTTTGGTACTAGTCCTTAGTTTTTTATTCTTGTTTAATACTAATTAGAGATATAAATTTTGTGCAGAATGTCATTTTTAAATACAAACTGGTATACTTTCCTTGGCACCACTCATAGTAAGTTGGAACAACAGAGTTTGATAAGGACAGGATTGTTACGCCATGTGATGCACAATGCATTATTCTACTGAGGTGAAACTGTGAGCTTTTAACGTGTTGTGAAGTGAACAGTGGTTCAACTATTCAGAGTTTGATTTGGGACATTTTCTCATTGGAATGCGCTCAGTTTCAGTTGAGATTAAGAACACTCAGCCTCTTAATTTTTTTTTTACATCTGTAACAAAATGTGACACTTTCAGGTGCTAAATGTACCATTTTAAATTTACTACTAGTGGATGATCATGGTGTTGCTTTTGGCAAGTTGGAAAATACGCTAATTTGTAACAGAAGTGGTACAGATTGGAGTACCATGGATGACAATTGCATTTATTCAGGTGTTGGAGTTGGGGGGCAGTGAGTGGTGGATAGAGGAAATTACGAAGGGGATAAATGGAAATAGATGCGTGGTTGAGAAGGGAAGCAGAGGAATGAGACAGCAGAACAGGTGGACGAGATAAATGGCAAATAAGTCGGGGAAAATAAAAAACAATATGAAGATGCCAAATAAATAGATAAAGATGGTTTTTTAAAAAAAAAGGGTAAGGTATAAAATAAAGGAAGCTATTGAGCAAATGTGAAAAATAATTGGGAGGGATAGATGGTCAAGTGCCAGCAAGGGATTGGGAGGAGGTGGCCCAACATTTTTTTTCCTCATGGCATGCAGAAAGGGAAGAAATAAAACTATTACAAAGCTTCATAGCAGGTATTGAAAGAAATGAGTGGGGAGGAGGAAAGTCCATATCGGGCTATAGAGCAGCGAAAAAGACAGCAGCGGAGCGTCAGGAAACTGATAAAGTTGGTTGGTTGATATTGGTATGCTGATGAGGTGTGGCCTGAGTTTTGTAGGTGGCAGAGCATGCAAGATAGATGAAAAAGGGAGAAGTTTCTGTGTTTCTATTGGTGGGAAGATTATCAAATGACAAAGACAAACATTTACAGAGCGAGAATTACTGAACATCAGTTTCAACATTTCAAGCATGACCCATAAAGCAAGGATAGTGGATGGAAAATGCACATCATAAAATAAAACTTTAATAACAGATAGATAGGGCCAGATTTTGTGATGATGGCTGGAGGCGAATGTGGCTTATGTCAGGGCCCCGAGCAGCCTGCTACACGTGATCCAGCAGCGACCGGCTAATTAAGGCGAATGAGGCATGGGGCTAACCAATTACATGGATGGTGGTGGGGTAGAACAATAGTTCTCAGATGATGTCTCCCTCCACCTGCCAGGGAAAGTTGGGCGATTGTCTTACCCAGAGATGGGAGGAGGAGAGCTGGGAGACTAACCAAGCAAGCCTGGCTGCAGATTCCAGAGGAGGTCAGAACCATGGAGTCACCCTGAGGATCTGGATTCAGTGCCGCAAGGGGCTCAATGACCACATCCAGGCAGCAAAAGTGAGTATCTCTTAAAGCCTTCAGCTCTTGGGTTTACATTTGTCAGAGGAGAAGGAGCCCAGCTGGACATGGGCAAAAGGTCAAGGGATGCAAACAAACTGCTGGATGAATGGCGAAATGGCCCTGAAAGAAGGTCATTTGTTATTTGAGACCCTCATGGTATCACTGGAAAGGGGGCGGATGCAGGAGGCATCTGTGCACCCCCATCTGTAATCGATGGATAAACATCTACATGCGTCTTGGGACTTTTCTCACTGAGAGACCAACATCCCTGTGTCTGCAAGAGAAAATTGCACACAAATGGGAGAGCGCGGGCCAAGACTGGTGGCGGGCTGTCGATTCTTCATTTCCTGAACCCGATGGAGGAGGCGGCTGTGGAGCTGGTTGGGCTGCAGGATGGAAGAAGCATTGCGGACAGAGAGACAATGAGTAAGGTTGTCACGGGGTACAAGGGTGCATCTGCAGTGGTGAAGCCATGTTGCTCATTGTGCATCAGGGATCCCCAACATCGGGGTACGTGATATGTTGGGAGAGAGGCCCTTGACCCTTCAACATCTCTGTTCTCTCATGCAGGTCTTGCAGAACCTACTCAAAGAGCCTCTGAGACTGAGGGAGAGTCTGCCATCTCAGACAGGGAGGACGGAGCCTCAGAGGGTCCATCACCTTGCACCCTCCACCAGCATAGATACTCTCACATCAGTGGGTATGCACTCGTGATTAGATTCAGGCACAAAAGCTGGTGAGCACATCACAGACTCACCCAAGCAGTTGACAATGACTGTGACAGCCCAGGCTTCTGACAGTCAGAGGAAAGATGGAGGCCAAGCCTATGATGTGCCCTGGGCTAATGATGTGCCTCTGCTGTCATCAGCTTCATGGGAAATGCTGCAGCAGAAGGTCAGGCAACATCTAGCAGAGATGCCAGAGGCTATGTGTGCTCAAGCACAGATGATGAGGAGTCCATCCAGGCCTTGAGTGCTGCACTGTCTCTGACTGGTGTCATCCATCGAAAGATCGGCAGCTCTGATGGAGAGCCACATGCAGTCGAGCACTCACTCTCTGCAGGACCATTTGTGCAGACCTGCAAACCCATGCCTTGACATGAGTACAAGGCAGCAGTGTCAAGGCGAGAAGGGGACTGGGGTCTAAAGGCCTGCTGAGGCTGGGAAAAAGAACCCGACCGATACACAGCGGACCCGAGCCCGACCTGGCCCAAGTCCCTCCAATTTCGCCCCGAGCCCAACCCGACCATCCCTTTACTTACCTTCCTACTAGGAAGCTCCACGAAGCTGCAGCGCATGCGTGATGATGTCATAGTGATGACACTCGCTCACTGCGCAGACTCAGTTTCGTCCTGGACTCTCAGCTCAGGTAAGTTTTTTATTTTTAATACTTACCGGCAGAGCACTTACCATGTGTGGCCGGCCCAACCTGAGCACTACACTGACTCGGCCCAGCCTGAGCCCGAGCCTGAAAGCCGGACCCAGAAGAGGGGCCCGACCCGACCTTAACCCGATACATGTTGTCGGGTCCCAGTCGGGTAGCAGGCATTTACTGGGGTCCTGGAGTCACCATCAGGTCCTCTACCCCCTCAGGTCAGCAGGGAGGCACACGTTTGCCTTGCAAGGGAGGAGAAGCAGCTGCCCAGCGCTGCTGGGGGCTCCTCTCAGGGTGCTTTAGATGTGACCAGCAGTTCCTCTGCTCCTTTGCCAGTGACACCAGGGTCATCATCCCTGACGACAGAGGGTGCTACTGCTTCTGTACAGGTGACCCCCAACATGCTGGGGCCCACTAGGCCTCAAGCAATTGGAAGACAACCGCCAAAGGCAGCAAGGTCAGCAGCCTGCCTCCACTTCGGCTGGCAGCGCTGGGGGAACACCTTGTAGGAGTGCGTGCAAAGGAATGAAGAAGGGTACCTGGAATCATGGGGTTTTAAACTGGTGAATGTGTATTGTAGGTGGAAAGGGTAGCGTTTGCTGTCACGGTCAATGTAAAGAATTTTTTCCAACAAACGAGATCTCCTTCCTATTCCTTATGGCCTCTAGAGCTTTGTTTCAACCCAGCCTCTGTGAAGAGGCTTGAGGCGAGGCATCATGCTGGAGTCCAGTCTGGAGGATTGCCAGACCAGCGCTGGGCAACTCACAAACAATGATCGTTTCCTGAAAGAACAGGGCATAAAGGTGCGTCTTTATTGGTCAATGTACAACTTGCAATAAGGATCAAAAGGAAACATGAATGTATAAGAACATCGTGAGCCTCCCTTACGGACTCCCTCATGGAATCTCTCCTGTTAACCGTGGGGTCCCTCATCCGGGGATTCTTGGCCAGCTTCCTCCTCCGCATTTCATCGTCCAAGGAGGCATCATGTTCCTCACAGTCCTCATTGTTCAACGTCTCTCCCCTCTGCAGCACCAGGTTGTGCAGTGCACAGCAAACTACCACTATATATACGAGACCCTCGCCAGGGCATACTGAAGGGCTTCACCGGACTGATCTAGGCACCTGAATCTGATCTTCAGCAGACCAATGATCTGTTCTATAGTCGCTCACATTGTTCCGTGGCATGTGTTGTACCTCTCCTCTGTATCTGTGCGAGGGCTCCTCACAGACATCAGTAGCCATATCCTCACTGCGTAGCCCTTATCATAGAGCCATATATGCCATTCGGCACATTGAGTCCACACCAGCTCTCCATGGGGCTATTCAGCCAGACCCATACCCCCACTTGATCCCCATAGCCCTGCAATCCATTTCCTTCAAGTGGCCATCCAATTTCTTTCTGAAGTCACTGATGGTCTCCGCTTCTATCACCCTTGTGGACAGTGAGTTCCAGGTTATTATCACCCACTGCGTAAAAAAGTTCTCCTTCACATTCCCCCTGTATCTCTTGCCCAAAATCTTCAATCTGTGTCCCCTAGTCCTTGTACCATTAATTAATGGGAACAGTTTTTCCTTCTCTAACTTATCTAAGCCTGTCATAATCTTGTACACTTCTATTAAATCTACCCTCAAACTGTTCTAAAGAGAACCCCAGTTTTTCCAGTTAGTTCCAATCTAACCTTGTAACTAAAATCCTCCATCCCTGGAATCATTCTGGTAAATCTCCTCTGCAGCCTCTCAAGGACCCTCACATCCTTCCTGAAGTGTGGTGACCAGAACTGGGCACAATACTCCAGTTGGGGCCGATCCAAAGCTTTATAAAGGTTCAGCATAACTTCCCTGCTTTGGTACTCCATGCCTCTATTTATGGAGACCAAGATCCCATATGCTTTACTAATCACTCTCTCAATATGTCCTACCACCTTCAAAGATCAATGCACATGCACACCCAGGTCCCTTTTTTAATAGCAGAGTTCGAAAGAGTGTGCAGGAAGTAGATATTGCCTCACCCTCAGCCTATTCCTTCTGCCAAAATGCATCACCTCACACGTCAGCATTAAATTCCATCTGCCACCTCTCTGTCCATTCTGATAGCCCATGCCTTATAGCAGGCAGTTCATATCCTCACTGTTTGCCACATCTTCAAGTTTGGTATCATCGGCAAATTTTGAGATTCTACTCTGCATTCCAAGATGCAAGTCATTTATATAGAACGAAAAATGCAGTGGTCCCAGCACTGACCCTTGAGGAATGCCACTGTCTACCATCCTCCAGTCTGAAAAGCAACTATTTACTACAAAATGCAGTTTTCTGTCCTTATGCCAATTTTTTTTTATCCAATTAGACACTGACTCGCATATTCCATGAGCCTCAGTTTTGTTAACCAGCCTTTTATATGGTACCTTATCAAATGCTTTCTTAAAATCCATATAAACAACATGCACCACATTCCCTTCATCAACCTTCTCTGTTACTTCATCAAAAAATTCAATTAGATTAGTCAAGCATGATCTGCCTTTTACAAATCCACGCTGGCTATCCTTAATTAACTCAAATCTCTCCAAGTGTGTGTTGATTTTTTTCCCTGATTATTGTTTCTAAAACCTTACCCACCACTGATGTTAAACTAACTGGTCTGTAGTTGCAAGGACCGTCCTTCCACCCTTCCTTGAATAAGTGTGTCACATTTGCCACTCTCCAATCCACTGGCACCTCCCCTGTATCCAGGGAAGTTTGGAAAACTATACCACTATCTCCATCCTCACTTCCTTCAGCAACCTGGGATGCAAGCCTTCCAGACAACCCTAAGCATAACCAGCTTTTTAGTACCTCCCCCCTCAATTTTTACCTTATCCATTGCCTCTACTCTCTCTGCTTCTACCAATATTTTGTCAGATTTCACTTCCTTAGTGAACACTGATACAAAGTACTCATTAAGTATATTAACCTTGCCCTGTGCCTCTAACCATATATTATCCTCTTTTGGGTTCCCTTTTACGTTGACTGCCATTCTATTCTCAAATCTCTCTTTGCCAGTTTTATTTACCTCTTCACCTCCCCTCTCAACTTATTGTATTTGGCCTGGTTCTCACTTGAATAATTCATCTGATATGCAACATACACCCTTCCTTTTTTGTTTCATCATAATCTCTATCTCCCTCTTCATCCAAAGAGTGCTGTTTTTGGTTGCCTTACCTTTTGCCCTTGTTGGAATGTACTAGCCTGTACCCGAAGCATCTTTTTCTTAAAGGTAACCCATTGTTCCAATACAGCTCTTCCTGCCAGTCTGGCAAGATCCCTTCTCATCACATTGCAATTAGCCCTCTTCTAATCTAGACATTCTACCTTATTTTGTTTCTTGCTTTTTTGCAATACGAGTTTAAACCTCATGATACGATGATCACTCTTGCCCAAGTGCTCACGACAGGTACTTGGTCCACTTGGCCCACCTCATTTCCCAGCACCAGGTTCAGCAATGCCTCCTTTCTATTTAGGCTGAGTACATGCCGATCAAGAAAGTTCTCCTGAACACATATCAGAAATTCCTCCCCCTCCTTACCTTTTACTCTAAAATTATCCCAATCCATATTTGGTTGATTAAATTCCCCCAATATCACCACTCTATAGTTTTTGCACATCTCAATTCCCTGCAGATTTGCTCCCTTCTCTCACACTAACTCTAACCAAATGGATTCTGTCCTTGCCCCTTCAAGGACATCCTCCCTTTCCAACACTTCAATGTATTCCCTAATCAGGACTGCCACCCCGCCTCCCTTTTTTCCTTCTCTATCTTTTCTGGACACTTTATATCCCTGTATATTAAGTGCCCAGTCCTCACCATTTTTAAGCCACAAAAGCATTTTACCTATGCAAGCACAATCTGAGAGTGGTATTGTTGTTGTTCTAGCCATAGTCCCAAAGGAATCTCTTCCCATTAGACACAGAGAGACAGCTGGTAATATATAGCTCGAGGGTCACCACTCCGCAAGCATGGGGCAAGGCGAGGAGGCAGGCCTCCATGAACCATCATGGCCGGTATGGGGAGTGAACCCACGTTGTTGCCGTCTTTCTGCATCACACTTTAGCCATCTAGCCAACTGAGCTAACCTGACCATCCCTGATGGTGCGCGGGTGGCCTGAAATGTTCTGGCACCTGGGGCTGCCTCAAAATGTAGGCATTGTGACAAATTCCCTGGAAGAGTGTACAGACCTGCAAGATCCATTTACAGTGATCACAGACCAGTTGTACATTGAGGGAGTGGAAGCCCTTCCTGCTGATGTAAGCTGCTGGCTGATGTTCAGCAGCCTTGATGGCCACATGCATGCAGTCACTAACACCCTGCACCTGGGAAAATCCAGAGATGGCCCCGAACCTGATGGACCTTTCAGCTTGTGAGATGGGATCCATGCAGAAGTGCACACAGTCGCCTGTCCTCCTGAAAAGGGCATTGTTGACCTTCTTGATGCATTAACGGGCTGCTGACTGAGATCCCACAGGTCCCCAGTGGATCCCTGGAATGATCCAGAAACATAAAAGTTCAACGCCACAATGATCTTCAGCACCACTGGCATTGGATTTCCACCAAGTCCCCTGGGGCACAGCTCATCCTGCATCATAGTGCATAGTTTAGTGATGGTCTCCCTGGAGAGGCGGAGTCTTCGTTGGCACTGCCTCTCAAACATCTGCAGGTAGCTGAGCCTCAACCGGTAGGCCCTCTCTGCAGGGTACGTTCTTCTGCGTAGGGCAGTCACCTGTCTTTCCCCTCTGCCGCCTTCACCACTGTCTGGAGGCCGCTGCTGACCCTCCTGTAGTCTCACAGGTCGTTGTGGTGCCTGGACCTCCCTTCCACTCTGTTGCAGAGATAGTGGATGGGCTGGCTATGATTTTCCAAAATTCCCTAGATTCTGGGACTGTTCCAGCAGATTGGAAGTTAGCAAATGTAACACCACTATTCAAGGAAGGAGGGAGAAAGAAAATAGGGAACTACAGGCCAGTTAGCCTGAATTAGTTATCCGGAAAGTGCTGGATTATATTTTTAAGGAAGTATTAACAATGCACCTAAAACAAGTCAACATGGTTTTCCAAAAGGGAAATCCTATCTGACCAATTTATTGGAGTTTTATGAGAATGTAACTAGATGGGTAGATAAAGGGGAACCAGTAGATAGATTTCCAAAAGGCATTCGATAAGGTTCCACACAAAAAGTCAACAGGCAAGATAAGGGCTCATGGAGTTGGGGGTGATATATTAGCATGGAACGAGGACTGGCTAACAGACAGGAGGCAGAGAGTAGTGATAAATGGGCATTTTCAAGTAGGCAGGCTGTGACTAGTGGAGTGCTGCAAGGATCAGTGCTGGACCTCAGCTACTGACAATCTATTTCAATGACTCAGATGAAGAGACAGAGAGTAATGTATCTAAGTTTGCTGACGATATAAAGCTAGGTGGGAATGCAAGCTGTGAGGACGCAGAGAGGTTGCAAAGAATCACAGAATAATTACAGCACTGAAGGCGGCCATTTGACCCATCCTGTCCCTGGCGGCCCTCCTAAGGAGCAATTCACGTACTGCCACTCCCCACCCCCTCCCCATATTCCTGCACGTTCCTCCTCTTCAGATATTTAGAATATTTAGAAAATGTGGAAAAATTTATGGCACAGAAGAAGGGGACTCTACTCACTGTCTCTGCACCTACTGAAAAACAAAACACCCAGCCTTATCCCATTTTCCAGCTCTTGGTCCATACCCCTGGAGGTTACAGGACTTCAGGTGCATATCCAGCCACCTTTTAGATAATGACAGGTTAAGTGAGTAGGCAACAAGATGGCAGATGGAGTAAAATGTGGGGAAGTGTGAGATTATTCACTTTGGTAGTGTAAATAGAAAAGCAAATTTTTTTAAAAAGGCATGGAACTTGTAAATGTTGATGTTCAAAGAGACTTGGGTGTACTTGTACAAGGAACACAAAAAGTTAGCTTGGAGGTACAGCAAGCAATTAGAAAAGAAAATGACATGTTGGCCTTTATTGCAAGGGGATTGGAATACAAGAATAAAGAAGTCTTGCTACAATTGTACGAGGCTTTGGTGAAACCACATCTGGAATACTGTGTGCAATTTTGGTCTCCGTATTTAAGGAAGGATATACTTGCATTGGAGGCAGTACAGTGAAGGTTCACTAAAGTGGTCCCTGGGATGAGCAGGTTGTCCTATGATAGGCTGAGTAAACTGGGTCTATATTCTCTGGAGTTTAGAAGAATGAGAGATGATCTCATTGAAATGTACAAGATTATGGAGGGGCTTGACAGGGTAGATACTGGGACATTGTTTCCCCTGGCTGGGGAATCTAGAGCAAAGGGGCACAGTTTCAGAATAAGGGGCCGATCATTTAGGACTGAAAGGGTTGTAAATCTTTGGAATTTTCTACCCAGAGGGTTTGTGGATGCGCTATCACTGAATATATTTAAGGTTGAGATAGACAGATTTTTGGGCTCTCAGGGAATCAAGGGATATGGGGAGCAGGCGGGAAAGTGGAATTGAAGCCCAAGATCAACCATGATCATACTGAATGGTGGAGCAGGCTCAACAGGCCACTACTCCTGCTCCTATTTCTCTTCAAGAGGTCCCCGAAGCCTCGATGACTGAGGCCCATGATAGGTGGCCTCTCCTCAAGTGCAAGGCCTTTACTGCAAACGGCTGCCCTCCTTTCCCCCACCTGTCACCTACGAGGTGGCACTTGTCTGTTGCCCCCCTGTTATGGCACCCCTGCAGTTCTGGTCCCTTGCCCCCACTCCAGAGACTATGCCTGATGCCTTCCCTTCTTCACTCTGCCTGACAGTCAATACTGCCTCTTCCTATGGCCTCCCATTGCAGCCAGTAATGAGCTCCTGCCTCCATGTCATCTCCCTCAACCAGGCAGGGTTCTGAAGCCTCATGATTCCCATGCGTTGTTAATAATATTTAAAACTAAGAATAAAATTGCTGTCAGTAGGCTTCTTAAGTACCTTAATTGCTCACACACGGCGTCGATTTCTGATCTTTGCCCTCCATGTTTGCCACCATATACAAAATCAGGATGGGATGTTGGACCTGCTGTCTATTGTCTCCTGTCCTGATTTTTGCTCCCTCACCCTCCATCTCCATTCCCATCCCAAAGGTCCACACAAAATTCATCCCAAAAGTGCAAGAACCTCACTTTACAAAACAGATGAAATGAAAATGGCTTCACTTTAGGAGGTTATTTGATTCAGAATTGATTTGCATTTAATACTAAAAATAACCAGCAAAATGCCACAATATTTTCCCAACACTTTTTCTAGCTTGACTTCTAGACTTTAGTAAAATTATACTTGCACCTCAGGTGTTTCTGCATTATATCACTTCATCATTAAAATGGAAGAACACTGCAAAATGCAAATCCAAAAGACTGAAGATTATTACTGACAGGTTTGCATCTCAAGAGTTAAATTTAAAACTCAAACTTTACTCCGATTAACCTGATTTCTACTTTCAGTGATCTAACCACATTACACTTCAAGTGGAGGACATGGGAGTTTAGTGGCAACAGTTCCAGATGGTACGAAAGACATGGTACCCAAGAATAGAATTAAATTCAAACTAAGCAAGCTATATAACACTGAAATATGTAGCTTATTTTCGTACCTGAATCAGATGAATGGGGACGGTGCTGAGTGTGTCGCAGGGGCAGAAGTGGCTGTGATGGTGAAAAAGTTGGACTCACTTTGCTGAAAGAAACGCAAAAGAAATAATGAATTGTATAAATAGAAGAAACATTTCCAGTTCACTCCTTGTAGCTAAATCATATATATGATTTTGTTACATGCAACAGGAAATCTTTCTCTGCAGCCTGTAAGTATTGTGCTCCACAAAAAGATCTGATGGACTGCAATTATTTAATGGCACCCTGCCACCCTTACCAATTTTGCTGTCCCCTCCCTCACCAATAGTTAGGATCTGTGCAAATTTGGTGTGAATTTAGCATCTGATTTTCCTCCATAAATGACCAATGGAAGACAGAAAAGAAGTGAATACAGGAATAGTGGGATATATGATGAAAGGTTGGGCACATGGGCTTGTCCAGCCTAATGGCCCTTATCTGTTCCTAAATATGATGTGTTCCTAAAGTCGTCATTTCAATGAAACCACATATAGGAAACAAAGCCGGGTCTAATTTAAAAATCTACTTGTTCAATGTGCAGCCGGTTGTTTTTACCTAATCATTAGAGCAACAGCACCTCAGAGAATCAATTCCCTCACATACCAATGAACACACTTTGATATTACTCTGTGTATACATCAACTGTCTTCAACATTTTACCAAACCAATTCAGGCTGGAGACAATGAATGACTGTATACTGCAGAACTTTCACCTCATCTACTTTGCTTGAAATATGTTCTGAAATAACTCATCAAAAATCTACCTGCAGCCGAACTCTGAGTTGGGAGAAGTATCCATGAAACTTTTTCTGGTGGCATTTGAAATTGGGAAAGCAGCAGGGATGTTCCGTATTGGGTGGAGTAGTTGAGCTGTGGATAAAGTTAGACATTTAATATTTGTAGAAGTACAAAACTGTCCAGCACTTTGTAGCTGGCACATATGAAAGAAATAAACTAACAGTGAACAGATTTGTTTTGATCAGAAACTACTAATAAAGATCTATATGTGTGTATACACACACTTAATCAAATGCAGTTTAGCACAATTTTGAATTTTTAAAAAAAGAAATTATACAGCTACATTAAAATATTTACATCAAAACTGCAATCTGCAATAATCACAGCATCTTCAAACATGCGGTTTAACCCTCTGTATCATGCCCCGATATAACCGTTAGCTTCCATTTTGTATCTGTTCTGCCAACAAACTTAGCACACCAGAAAGATTTAATTTGGCACTCCACATTCCACACTGTTATTGTTGTGTAAAATTTTTAACCCACTTTCCTCAGCTGTCATCTCCCAGAACTCTGCTTTAACTGAGAAGGTGCAACAGTCTTGGCCAACTTTTCCACAGCCAACACCAATACAACTCAATGACAGGCCAAAAGGTGGCAATGCAGTGTTTGAATGCAGAGGTGAAGTTGGGATTCAACTTGTGATCTTCTGGTTGGGAAGAATACCTTACCAGTGCAGCTACTCTACACGACAAGAAATCATAAAAGAGCTTCAACACTATAAACACTAAATCATCACCACCGACACCACACTACATATGCACATTAAGATTCAAGTTTCAAGTATTTACCTTCCACCTGAGGAGCCACTCTAGGTTGCACAAAAGGGGGCTTCACCACTTCAAACCACCAGAACAGCTCTGCCATAAATACCAGGTAGTTATTCTGCAAAAAAAGCACATTAAAACAGAGTGGAACACTTCTTCTAAAAATAAAGACAATGATGAGAAACACCTACATATTTTGTAATGAAATGTAAAACTGTTACCCTTCCACTATTAGTTAGAACACATTAGAAGTTCACAATTCATGTTTTTATGAGAAGTAGAAGAAACCTTTTTTGATTTCTACTAATTAGTTACCGACCAAAACACAAACTCATGATTTTGAAATATGTGGATAAAACAGGAATGAGGAATATCAGCCAATCATAAGGCACCTGCAATAATAATGTTTTAATACTTCTCAAACTGGTAAGGAGCCATTAACCCAGTATAAATCTCTCCAACTTCATTAATCTAGCTGTGGATCGAGCAACTAAGTCACACAAAGAAATGATAAATTATGAGGAAACTAGTGAAGTTCATTGGTGTTTCTGCACAGTGAATCAGATGACATACTGTTTTATAGCAAATGCTAGGTGGTACTTTGTAATGGACAATGTTTTGCTCTGTTGCTGAAGTGCAGCTTTGTTTAATGAGATCTGCTGCTTTAAGGGAAATAAAGTTCAAATGAGGTAAATTGGAGGTTATTTGCTCTTTACAAAAGAAATTTGCAGAGAGAGGTGCTAGGTCAGTTCCAGGTCAGTAACAATCTATGTGACTGCCTTTCTCCAGAGAGAAAATGTTTAACTTTAAATGTGTGCTGGCTGTTCTGCATGGTGTGCATCTGAGAGAGCAGGAGCCCAAAAGGAAGGTAGGCAGCAGTCAAAGAGCAGCAAATGGGATGGGAGGAACAATGGTTTTGTTCAGGAGAGTGGAGGTGCATCACTAAAGGGTCAATAACTTCCCCAAAGTGAAATATAGTACCCTCTTACATGTACAAGACAAGCTTTAAAGCTCCAAAGTGAACATTTGTTTCTTAAATCTAGAAAATATAGAGATATAATTTTAACAACTCATACGCCCTGAAATATCCTCATTTTAAGGCAGTTTCCACAAAACAAACTAATTGAAAGCTGGTTAGAGTACTGAAATAGTGAGTTTTATCATTTTTAATGAGTTGAGGTCTTTAAATCAACTTTGTAAAAGAATTGATACTTTGTTTACTGGAATGGATGTCAATAACTTCCATTTATATTATAACTTTAAAGTAACCCAAAGATCTTTACAGAGGTGAAATCAGAAATCAGTAGTGAGAGATGAATTGGAAGTGACCAAATACAATGTCAAAAGTAGTGTGGCATGGAGTGGAGGTGATATTTAGGAATGGAGGAGGATGTAGAGGGAGCTAGAAGCAAACCTTTCGTGGGATATGTAGGTGAGGAATTTGAATATGGGGGAATGGGAGATGTGAGCATAGAGTTGACTGGTGACAACTTATTTTAAGTGTCTTAGTAGGGTAAGGGAGGTTGGAGATAGGATGGTTGTGGAACAGGACTTCAGTCAATGTAACACACACAAAATTTCACATCTTTTGTTATGATTAAATTATTTTTTGTCAGTAGTTACTGTTCATGTGATGCTTGTACGGGAATGGAGGATCTCTTCAGCAGGTATGGGTCTTCTACATTTATTTTCATTGTTGTCAGTGGCTGTCCTCCTGGCTTTACATAAAACAGCTCAATTATTCAAAAAAACAGGCCCTTTCTTTAACAAAAATGTGCCTCATTTTTTCCCTAACTTTCAACATTGGTTTACCATGAGTTAACCCAGTCATTGAGTATGTTTAAAGTAGAGATTGATAGATTTCTAAATACAAATGACATAAGGGGATATAAGGATAGTGTGGGAAAAAGGCTTTGAAGTGGATGATCAGCCATGATCATATTGAAAGGCAGAGCAGGCTCGATGGTCTGAATGGCCTACTCCTGCTCCGATATTCTTATGTTCCTAAGTGTGAATTGAAAAATTCTTTTTTGGTAGTTCTTAATCTCTTCATGCCTCTTCTTGCAGGGGGTGGGGTACCTTTTCTGCCTCTTCCAGTATCCTTCACCTTTGATCTGTACTTTAGTGAGGAGGAGAAAGAGATGACATTCTAGTATAGGTTGAAATAACATTCTCATTCACTGCAGGAATCACAGAAAAACTGGGGCTTCTCATATTTCTGCAGTGACCTGTTCTATTTGTTTCGAAAAGAATAATGGAGCAATTCATTTGTTCAAATTAATGACAAGTAAAATGTAATGTTTATTTTATGAATTAGTTAAAATGAAACTGGTATGATTTTAACCTTGTATTTGGTAACTGGGTGCAGACTTATGCCTTGGATGGTGCTTGTGTGGTACAGACACACTTTGGTTTTCATAACTTTGCACTGGCTGACAATCTGTATGCCAGCTTTGACAGATGCAGTTTCAGGAAACATTCACAGCTCACAATTAACCCAATAAATATCAAAGAGCCAATTTGATTGGCATGTAATTTAAAATAGATCAGTTTCATCATCAAAAAATGCACAAACATTTTGGCAGTCCAGGGCCCAAAACAAATCCAGATGCATCAGTATTCCTGTGACAGCAATTGTTGATCTGGATCCTTTTGTGTGCTGAATAAGATCAGGAATAATAAAACCAATTATAACTGACAGGAAAGAAATCTTTTTACAAAGTTTCATAACTGGGCTTAATTATATTTGCCTTTTAATATTCTTCAGAACATGAGTTTAAATACCTACAAGATGATCTTTATCTGGGTAAGCTGCATTCGTACCCTATAAAGCACCCCTCTAGTTCATTAATACAGTTAAGTTCATGGCAGCTGTGAAATCTCCATGCCAACTGGCCCTGTAGTTGAAGACTGGATTCAAAACAGAAGAAAACTGCAACAAGATATTATCAAATCATTTTAATATCCATGTTTCATTCATAACACCATCAACCTATCTAGCTGTATATTAATATTTACAGAACAATCTGGCTTATTGGAACAGATGTGAAATACTGACATCATTTTACTGTACATCACATCTGACGCAGGACCCATCAGGGCTGCTCCTAAATGATTTTGCAAGACTGATCGAACAACAATCTGTTCAACAGCAGATGGCGGGCACAAGGTTTCAGCACATCACCCAACATAACTTTTGCTCTTTAACAGAACCATGGCAACCACAAGGTTCTGTTTCTGAATAACCATAAATGAGGTTGTGCATGTTGCACCATGAACAATGAACCAGAAATGAACACAACGTACAGAAAAGATTTATTACGTAAAGTTAATCTCTCTAACATTGGCGGGTAAGATTACATTATTTTGGCCATGGTTCTGTGGTTTATTATATGCACAGTGCAGATATCTTAACATATATTAATCAATCTCCCATGGTGCTGAACACAAAGAGTCAAGACAAAGTGCAACATTTTGATCAAGCAGAATTAGAGGATTAGGAGGGGAATAATTAAAACAGTCGGGTGTGTGGAGGAGAAGCAGGCAGTGGAGAGGAAGGAGGACAAAGAGGCAAGGATGTGGGAGGCAATGGAGACAGAGAGCACAGCAGGGGTGACGTGTGGGACAACAGCAAGTGTGGAAAAATGCCCTCCCTTCACCAGGCCATGTATTTGTTATGAAGCAGAATTTGACAAATCTCGATTCCGATGTCAGCTGGAGAAAGGGCGACTCATTCGGAGAATACCATCAGATTTCCAACTGCTTGAAGAAGTAAGCCTCCTGTGAGACTGCAGGCTTTCTGTTGAAGTGAATGATACAAGCAATCTGGCATGGTACAGATTGCCAAGCACCTGCCAGCAGGAGCAAAAGGGTATTGTTCGTCACGCCTGCTTCCTCCGTTTTGGGAGGGGAGGGCAGTGGGGACAGATGATTTATTCTGCTGCTGCGATTAAGTTGCTCTGAGGCTAGTCTGACTCACGTTCTTCCATTCCTTTACATCTGCAAGAGTTTTACACGCTCCTCGTTTGCTGCAATGTCATTCCTACTTGTATTTCCTACGTACTGTCTTTCGTTTAATGTAACATCTATGTGCACTCACCTTCAAATCATTCCTGCACATAATTTGTGTGAAACATATTTACTTTAGGTACTTGCAAATATGTTGTAAATTAGCTAAGTACCGAGTTGAGAATGTAAATGCTGACTGCAGTTATCTCTGCATTAGGAGTTCCATTTGGGGCTGTCACATAGGCCCAGATTTTGTGGGCAGCAATTAATGACCAAGTCACTTCCGTATGGCATCCTCTCCCGCAGAGCTGAGCAGCGCTTTTAACTGCACATGAAAAAAATCTGATTACTTGGGATAGAGAAGACGTGACACCCACAAATTCAGCCAGGACTCAGAGGTATGTAGAGTCTGTAAATGACCTCTAAAAGTTAGTTTAATTGTAAATAAACTTTTATGATGACCGTCAAACGTTAATTTTGTTTCTCTTACCACAGAACCTGCCTAACCAGCTGAGTACTTCCAGCATTTTCTTGTTATTGCAAAATAATTAACTTATTTTACAAAACTGCCCTCTCAGCAAGCCACTCAGCTCAAAGGGCAACTAGGGATGGGCAAAAAATGCTGGCTCTGCCAGTGATGCCCACATCCCAAAGAATTTTAAAAAAGCCATGCACTTACAGGAAAAAGATGGCAGAGGAAAAGGTAGATGAAGAGGTGTCACAACTTTGGTGATGATCTGTACATGCACTCAAATGAATTGGAGGTGAGACGTCAGTGGCTTCTGGGAATGCGAAGTGTAGGACGCCTTGTTGCACGGAAGGAGGTGGCGACAGGTTCTGAATGCTAATTGCACTGTACCACAGAATGTGGAACAATGTCACAAAACGTGAAAGATTTAACACAGAATCACAGAACTGCGACAGCACAGAAGGAGGCCATTCGGCCCACTGTGTCTGCTAATGAGCATTTCACCTCGTGCCACTCCCCTGCCTTCTCCCCGTAACCCTGTACATTCTTTCTTTTCAGAAAACAGACTAGTTCCCTTTTGAATGCTTCAATTGAACCTAGCTCCACCACACTCTCAGGCAGTGCATTCCAGACCTTAACCACTTCTCTGCATGAAAAAGTTTTTCATCTGGTCGCTTTTGCTTCTCTTACCAATCACTTTCAATCTGTGCCCTCTCGTTCTCGATCCTTTCATGAGTGGGAACAGTTTCTCTCCATCTACTCTGACCAGACCCCTCATGATTTTGAGCACCTCTTAACAAATCTCCCCTCAGCCTTCTCTTCTCAAAAGAAAACATTCCCATCTTCTTCAATCTATCTTCATAACTGAAGTTTCTCATCCCTGGAACCATTCTCGTGAATCTCTTCTGCATGCTCTCCAACGCCTTCACATGCTTCCTAAAACACTATCTGCTTGAGTTTGTACAGGTTAAGAAATTAAAAAATATATATTTCTTATGTTTTACTGATGCAATGAACAGAAGAGCTTATGTATGGGTAGTATGGTGAGGGTTCAATCTAAAGTGAACTGGTCTTGAAATTCATTTGCCATTGGAGACAGGCCTCATTAAGTGCTTTTGAAGATCTTTTATCTGTACATCACAGATTTCAGGTGTGAAATGGTAATTAGTGATTTAGACCAGTCACCAAAGTCTCACACTAACAATCAAACACAAACGAAGTTTTACTTTTCATGTCTGTGCAGAGTAAGATAGCTCATCATGTCCATGTGCAGGCGAGGACCAGTGGAGGAATGGCCTTTCTACAGGAGATGGGTAAACAAGAAGAAAGGGCTTCAGTTCTCCGTTCCCAAATAGACAGTGGAGTCAGGAAAAGATCTTGCTTTGGCCAGCTGCATGTTTAAAACATATTTTGTTGGCTGGAGGGTGTGAAAGGGTGGGGGGGGGGGGGGTAATGTTATGTGCACACACTGCATCAGCATCTGTAATGTGCAAAATGAACATGCTTCACCATAAACATTTTTGTTTTTCCTGCCCACCGATAGACAGTTGCCTTTGGACGCACAAGCTGAAGATGGTAGAGCATCAGTGGCTGCTGAGGGCGTTAACATAGTAAGTGAGCCAGAGGAAGAATGGGGGACTGGTATCCTGAGAAAGAGGAGGGCATTCGCCAAAGTTCCCTCTAATTTCCCTTCGCTGTGCTTGGCCCGTTTTTTGCACTGCGTGGTTCCTTTAAGATGGCTGTGCATGCGCACATATTAAAGGGACTGCTGCTTGTGCATGGATTCTTTGTCTTCTGTGTGGTAAATTCTTGATTGCTACACAGTTGCGCACTTGTGCAGCTTAAAGGGAACGTTAGTGTGCACCCTGGATGGGAGAGCAGGCGAAGTAGTGTCATCACTCCTGTTCGGACATGGCACCTGCAGTGTGCTGATATGGGTGGGATGCTTGACCACAACTGACCTCAGCTCACTACCACTCGATCTTCTCATTCCTCTGCTGGGAATCAGTAATTCTCTGAAATGCGCTAGAACTCTCCCTTTGCAGCACTGAAGATATGCCAAAGTTGATTAATTCAGAAGACCTAGAGAATTTGTGGTGGCAGTGACCTGGTGAATGCAGGACCTTGCAGTGCTCTGGTTGATGTTGCACATCGCCTGTGCCTGACTAAACTGACCTGCATGCATTACATTTGAGTGCTATGATCACCTTCATGGTCACTGATAAAGGCAGTGTGGGACTTAGAATGTGGCTGAAGGTCTTGCTTTAACCCATCACAGAAGGGGTCGGATAACTGTTTACGGGAGCACAGTGTCCTCATACAGAGCTCCCCAACATCATCTGGAAAGATAGCCTCTCTCTGTGGGTGGGTAATAATTCCTCTTGATGATGGGCATGGTGCCTGATTCTGCTTTGTTGTTCCCTGTGCTGGATTCCCATTCTGTACATAACATACAACAGTGGTCGTGAGTGGAAAAGGCATTTTTCTCCCTACTTTTCACTGGTTTTCTCTCAGCGCTTCCAGCACGTGAGTAGCAAGTGTGAAAGAAACAAAAAGAAACAAAATAAAACAAGCACCTGGGCGTCTCAGGTGGTTTGCGCAAGTTTCTGCCCTCAAAAGTCTCCTATCAGCTGAATCCTGACTTCATTAATTATGTACTAATTTTAAATGGCAGCGAGGCAGGTTCCTTGTATCCCTTCAGATAAGACCAACCCTAACTTTACTGTCCTTTTTATTGCAGAACTTTGTGCCATTGCATTGATTCAGCGCTGAGCCTATCCGCGAGGACTGCCCAGAGCATCCTGTGGAGAAGCAGGGTATTTCAGACAGCAACTTCCGATTTCCTCCAAAATAAAAGCAAAATACTGTGGATAGTAGGAATCTGAAATAAAAACGGAAAGTACTAGAAATATTCAGCAGGACTGGCAGCATCTGTGGAGAGAGAAGCAAAGTTAACGTTTCAGGTTTGTGACCTTTCATCAGAACTGTTCATTAGACCTGAAACATTAACTCTGCTTCTCTCTCCACAGATGCTGCCAGACCTGCTGAGTATTTCTAGCATTTTATGTTTTTATTGCAGATTTTCTCATTTAATTGCGCATGTGTCAGCACTAGAAGTTGCTGTCCGATTTACAGTGCCGATATAATCTATGCAAAATAGCATTTCGTCTAGTTCATCATTTTCAATTTATCATTATTAGATTTGCAACACCACCTATTGGTAAATTAACTTCGGAATCCTGAGATCACTTAGCATTTTCAATATATAATAGATACATTTGTTAACTGTGAAATACAGCTGTGTCCCTTTTGGCATGCTTTATAACTCCATTGAGACTACACATAAGCATAAGTAAGGTACAAATTATACTTTCAACTGCAGATCATCATGAAACACTGAAAATTGTCTTTATAAAGGGTATTTTCTTTTATAGAGCAGAAAAATAATATAAAATCTATTTGAATTAAAACACAAAGCATGTGTGTGTTGATGAACATTTGTCTCATGGGGTGCAGGGAAGCTACAGTCAATATGACGGGAGTGGGGGGGTGGGGTGGGGTGGTAGTGGAGAAGAGGCCAAGTGGGTGGTCTCAATAAGTTTTATGAAAAAAAAAATCCATGAGCCTACACAATTTGGAAATGAGGATAGAGGTGGAGGAGGCAGAGGAAGAGGGTTGGGGAAGCTGATTTGTCATCGAGAGGAGTAGTTTGGGAATGTCCTTCAGTTTGGTTCTGGTGCAGTAGACGAATTTGACTGTGGCAAGGAGATGCAGTGTTTGTTAAGGTGGTCAAGCCAGATCTATCAGGAAATAACCATTACTCTGCCAGGAACATTCAAAGTGTGACCCTCAAAATCTAAGAGTCCAGTGGCGGAAATTGTTAGGCAAAACAGATGGGTGAGAGAATGCAAAGGACTTGGCGGGGGGTGGGAGGGGAATGAGGATGTCAAAGCTAGAGGCAAGGAAGTTATTTAGTAGTAATCCTTCTCTGGCAGGTGGGGAGGAATTTGAAAGGGTGATCGAGAAGGAGCTGGTGTAGTTTCTTCTGGGATAAAAGATGACAGTAGAGGGGCTGGAGGCAAGTAAGGAGATATTGATATGTCGAGACGGTGGTAATGTCACTGCACTAGTAATCCAGACAGCCAGGCTAATACTCAAGGGACATGGGTGAAATTTAAATTCAATTCATTAATGAAAATCTGGAATTGAAAGCGAGCCAGAAATGTTGACCATGAAACTACCTTCAATTGTCGTAAAAACCCATCTGGTTCACTAATATCCTATAGGGAAGGAAATCTGCCGTCCTTACCTGGTCTGGGCGACATGTGACTCCAAACCCAGAGCAATGCGGCTGACTCTTAAATGCCTTCTGAAATGGCCTAGCAAGCCATTCAGTTGCACAAAACCGCTCCACAAAAGTTGAAAAGGAATAAAACTGGAAGGAACACCTGGCATCGACCTAGGCACCGGAAGCAACAGCAAACCCAGCTTCCTTACTAGCATCTAGGGGCTTGTGCCAAAGTTGGGAGAGCTATCTTACAGACTAGTCAAGCAATAGCCTAACATAGTCATACGCGGAATCACACAACGTCCCAGACACCACCATTACCATTCCTGGGTATGGCTTGTCTCACTGGCAGGAGGATCTGCCAGAGGTGGCAGCACAGTGGTATACAGTGGAGAGGGACTTGACCTGGGAATCTTCAACATTGACTCCAGACCCCATGAAGTGTCATGGCATCAGGTCAAACATGGGCAACAAAACCTCCTGCTCATTACCAACTACAGCCCTCCCTCAACTCATGAATCAGTGCTTCTCCGTGTTGAACAGCAATTGGAAAAAGCACTGAGGGTAGCAAGGGCACAAAATATACTCTGGGTGAGGGACTTCAATGTCCATCGCCAAGGGTGGCTTGGTAGCACCATTACTGACCGAGTAGGCCAAATAGGCCTGCGGCAGGTGGTGATGGAGCCAACAAGAGGGAAAAACCTGTTAGACCTTGTTCGTATCAATCTATCTGTTGCAGATGCATCTGTCCCTGACAGCACTGATAGGAGTGACCACTGCACAATCCTCATGAAACTAAGTCCTGTGTTTAGACTGAGAATACCCTCTAGCATGTTGTGTGGCATTACCACATTGCTAAATGGAATTGATTCACAACAGATCTGGCAGCAGAACACTGGGCATCCATGAGGCGCTGTGGGCCATCAGCAGTGGCAGAATTGTCTTCAAACACAAACTGTAACCTCCTGGCCCAGCACATCCCCCACTCTACCATTTCCATCAAGCCAAGGGTTGGTTCAATGAAGAGTGCAGGAGAGCATGCCAGGAGCAGAAACAGGTATAAAGCTGGTGAAGCTACAACACAGGACTACTTGCATGCCAAACAGCGGAAGCAGCACGAAATAGACAGAGCTAAACAATCCCGCAGCCAACTGATCAGATCAAAGTTCTGCAAAACAATCCCGCAGCCAACTGATCAGATCAAAGTTCTGCAGTTCTGCAAAATCCACTCGTGAATGGTAGTGGACAATGAAAGAACAGGAGGAGGAATATCCACTAATATCCCCATCCTCAATGATGGTGGCACCCAACACATCACTGCAGAAGAAAAGGCATTCACAACCATCTTCAGCCAAAAGTGCTAAGTGGATGATCCATCTCTGTCTCCTCGAGGTCCCCAGTATCACGGATTCCAGTCTTCAGCCATCCGATTCACTCCATGTGATATCAAGAAACAGCTGAAGGCACTGGATAGTGCAAAGGCTATGAGTCCTGACAACATTTTGGCTGTAGTACTGAAGACTTGTGCTGCAGAACTAGCCGTGCTTCTAGCCAAGCTGTTCCAGTACAGCTACAACACAGGCATCTACCCGGCAATGTGAAAAATTGCCCAGGAGTGTCCTATCAACAAAAAGCAGGACAAATCAAGTCCAGCCAATTACTGCCCGATCAGTTTGCCCTCCATCATCAGCAAAGTGATGGAAGGTGGTGTCGACAGTGCTATCAAGCGCCATTTAAACAGAAATAACCTGCTCTCTGGCACTCAGTTTGGGTTCTGCCAGGGCCACGCAGCTTGGTCCAAACATGGACAAAAGAGCTGAGGTGAGAGTGGCTGCCCTTAACCTCAAGGCAGCATTTATTTTTGTTCATTCATGGGACGTAGGCATCATTGGCCAGGCCAGCATTTATTGCCGATCCCTAATTGCCCTGGAGAAGGTGGTGGTGAGCTGCCTTCTTAAACCGCTGCAGTCTATTTGGGGTAGGTATAACCACAGTGCAGTTAGGAAGGGAGTTCCAGGATTTTGACCCAGCGACAGTGAAGGAACGGCGATATAGTTCCAAGTCAGGATGGTGTGTGACTTGGAGGGGAACTTGCAGGTGGTGGTGTTCCCATGTATTTGTTGCCCTTGTCCTTCTTGTTGGTAGAGGTCGCGGGTTTGGAAGGTGCTGTCTAAGGAGCCTTGGTGCATTGTTGCAGTGCATCTTGTAGATGGTACACATTGCTGCCACTGTGCATCGGTGGTGGGAGGAGTGAATGTTTGTGGATGGGGTGCCAATCAAGTGGGCTGCTTTGTCCTGGATGGTGTCGAGCTTCTTGAGTGTTGTTGGAGCTGCACCCATCCAGTCAAGTGGAGAGTATTCCATCACACTCCTGACTTGTGCCTTGTAGATGGTGGACAGGCTTTGGGGAGTCAGGAGGTGAGTTACTCGCCTCAAGATTCCTAGCCTCTGATCTGCTCTTGTAGCCACGGTATTTATATGGCTACTCCAGTTCAGTTTCTGGTCAATGGTAGCCCCTAGGATGTTGATAGTGGGGGATTCAGCAATGGTAATGCCATTGAACGTCAAGGTGAGATGGTTAGATTCTCTCTTGTTGGAGATGGTCATTGCCTGGCACTTGTGTGGCGCGAATGTTACTTGCCACTTATCAGCCCAAGCCTGGATATTGTCCAGGTCTTGCTACATTTTTACACGGACTGCTTCAGTATCCGAGGAGTCATGAACGGTGCTGAACATTGTGCAATCATCAGCGAACATCCCACCTTATGATTGAAGGAAGGTCATTGATGAAGCAGCTGAAGATGGTTGGGCCTAGGACACTACCCTGAGGAACTCCTGCAGTGATGTCCTGGAGCTCAGATGATTGACCTCCAACAACCACAACCATCTTCCTTTGCACCAGGTATGACTCCAGCCAGCGGAGGGTTTTCCCCCAGATTCCCATTGACTTCAGTTTTGCTAGGGCTCCTTGATGCCATACTCGGTCAAATGCTGCCTTGAGGTCAAGGGCAGTCACTCTCACCTCACCTCTTGAGTTCAGCTCTTTTGTCCATGTTTGAACCAAGGCTGTAATGAGGTCAGGAGCTGAGTGGCCCTGGCGAAACCCCAACTGAGCGTCACTGAGCAGGTTATTGCTAAGCAAGTGCCGCTTGATGGCACTGTTGATGACACCTTCCATCACTTTACTGATGATTGAGAGTAGGCTGATGGGGCGGTAATTGGCCGGTTTGGACTTGTCCTGCTTTTTATGGATAGGACATACCTGGGCAATTTTCCACATTGCAGGGTAGATGCCAGTATTGTAGCTGTACTGGAACAGCTTGGCTAGGGGCGCAGCAAGTTCTGGAGCACAGGTCTTCAGTACTATTGCCGGAATATTGCCAGGGACCATAGCTTTTGCAGTATCCAGTGCCTTCAATCGTTTCTTGATATCACGCGGAGTGAATCGAATTGGCTGAAGTCTGGCATCTGTGATGCTGGGGACTTCAGGAGGAGCCCGAGATGGATCATCAACTCGGCACTTCTGGCTGAAGATTGTTGCAAATGCTTCAGCCTTATCTTTCGCACTGATGTGCTGGGCTCCCCCATCATTGAGGAATGGAATATTTGTGGAGCCACCTCCTCCAGTTAGTTGTTTAATTGTCCACCACCATTCACGGCTGGATGTGGCAGGACTGCAGAGCTTTGATCTTATCCGTTGATTATGGGATCACTTAGCTCTGTCTATCGCATGCTGCTTACACAGTTTGGCATGCAAGTAGTCCTGGGTTGTAGCTTCACCAGGTTGACACCTCATTTTGAGGTATGCCTGGTGCTGCTCCTGGCATGCCCTCCTGCACTCTTCATTGAACCAGGGCTGGTCTCCTGGCTTGATAGCAATGGTAGAGTGGGGGATATGCCGGGCCATGAGGTTACAGATTGTGGTTGAGTACAATTCTGCTGCTGCTGATGGCCCACAGCGCCTCATGGATACCCAGTTTTGCATTGCTAGATCTGTTCGAAATCTATCCCATTTAGTACGGTGATAATGCCACACAACACGATGGACGGTATCCTCAATGTGAAGGCGGGACTTCGTCTCCACAAGGACTGTGCGGTGGTCACTCCTACCAATACTGTCATGGACAGAAGCATCTGCAGCAGGCAGATTGGTGAGGACGAGGTAAAGTATGTTTTTCCCTCGTGTTGGTTCCCCCACCACCTGCCACATTTAATCAAGTATGGTATCAAGGAGCCCTAGCAAAACTGAAGTCAATGGGAACCAGGGGGAAAATTATCCACTGGTTGGAGTCATGCATAGCACAAAGGAAGATGGTTGTGATTGTTGGAGGTCAATCATCTCAGCTCCAGGACATCACTGCAGGAGTTCCTCAGGGTAGTGACCTAAGCCCAACCACCTTCAGCTTCTTTGTCAATGACCTTCCCTTCATCATAAGGTCAGAAGTGGGGATGTTCGCTAATGATTGTACAGTGTTCAGTACCATTCGCAACTCCTCAGACAGTGAAGCAGTCCATGTTCATATGCAGCAAAACCTGGACAACATTCAGGCTTGAGCTGATAAGTGGCAAGTAACATTCACGCTACACAGGTGCTGGGCAGTGACGGACTCCAATTAGAGAGAATCTAACCATCTCTCATTGACATTGAATGGCATTACCATCGCTGAATCCCCACTATCAACATCCTGGGGGTTTACCATTGACCAGAAACTGAACTGGACCAGCCACATAAATACTGTGGCTACAACAGCAAGTCAGAGACCAGGAATTCTGTGGCAACTAACCCACCTCCTGACTCCCTAAAATCTGTTCACCATCTACAAGGCACAAGTCAGGAGTGTGATGGGATATTCTCCAATTGCCTGGATGAGTACGGCTCCAACAACACTCGGGAAGCTCGACACCATCCAGGATAAAGTAGCCCACTTGATCGGCACTCCCTCCACCATTGATGTACAATAGCAGCAGTGTGTACCAACTACAAGATGCACTGCAGCAATGCACCAATGCTCCTTAGACAACACCTGCCAAACCCATGACTTCTACCACCTAGAAGGACAAGAGCAGCAGATGCATGGGAACTCTACCACCTTCAAGTTCCCCTCCAAGTCACACACCATTGTGATTTGGAATTTTATCACCGTGCTGGGTCAAATTCCTGGAACTCCCTTCCTAGCAGTCCTATGGGTGTATCCACACCAGATAATCTGCAGCGGTTCAAGAAGGCTGCTCTTCACCACCTTCTCAAGGGCAGTTAGGGATGGGCAACAAATGCTGGCCTTGCCTGCGACGCCCAAATCCCATAAAAGAATAATAATTAAGAAAAATTATCACAGATGACTTTAAGTGAAAGCAATCTCAGATGGCAAGGGTTTATGTAGGGGTGAGGGAGCTGATCCACAGTTAAATATAGATAGGAGTGCTTAAAACTCCAGAGGGGAGCGCACTAGGGCAATTTCGGTGAATACCGAAATTACCAAAGATGAAGAGTCACTCAGTGGTGAGGCTAAGCCAGGAGAGTAGGGAAACAGATTTTGACGAGGGAGTTGTCCGAGCACTTGGGACGGCAGAAAGCAACAAGAATTTGGGGAATGAGATGGGAAAGGGTGAAGTGCTCAGAGAAGGTACCAGACAAGGAGGGGTGCAGCTTGAGAATGGGACTTAGTCAGGACAGCCAATCTTTTTTAATGATTGGAGTCAGGTCATTTGGTGGAACATGTCGCCAGGTGGGGAGGCATCAGTGAAGGAAAGGGGTTGCTGTCAGTGACCCAAGTTCTGATCAAGCCCACAATGTCAGTAGACTGACTGAGGTTAAAGTTGTGAATGGTAAGGTGCTTTAGTCACAAGTTAGGGAGTAGAGTGGATAAATGGGAAGAGACCTACAGAAAGGAATCGGGGTGACGCAGGAGAAATAAAGAGGGAAGGTGGGGGTGAAGTGGGGGCCATGAATCGCTTAAATAGCAAACTACAGACCAGAAGAAACCTTCACGAGTACTTTCATATTGTTGGTATTTATAACTGGACCAATTCTTCCCTTCTAGTTTGAAAACAGACAGTACCAGAAGAACCCGAACATAAATGAATAGGAATGCAGTGCTTTACTAAACTGCATGACCGCAGGACTCTCACAATAGTCCCAAATTACTGTAAAACCTGTAATCTGGGGACTGGTTTAAATACGATGGCTTTAAATGTCTTTACTTAGATGTAAAGGTTTGAAATCAGTTACCAAGTTAGGAAAAAAGCAAAAACATTGTGCTTGTTCAAAATCGAAGGTATGCAAGATAAATAGCTTAGAAAATGCAAATTTAGAATACTAACCTAAACTATGGCCATAGAGTAAAAATTCAAACAACGAAAAAATAAATTTAGAACTGGTGTCAGCAATTCTTCTTCACACAAAAATGATCAACACATGGAATGGACTGCTCGGTAGGGTGATGGAGGGAAAAATCAATGTGACACTATGGTATATTCCAGGATGGTGGCAGGGGAAGAGGAAGACTTTAAATTCTGAAAGATGAGTTGAAATGGGTCAAAAATCGTTCTCTTCCATACGTGTCTTATGACCCATATTGTGACCATGAAGCTGGTGATTATCTTTACGTTTTCATTAAAATTACAGATCCAAAGAAATTACACTTCCCAATTTTTCAAAAGATCAGAATTACAAAATGATTCTTTTATGTACAAACAGAAAAGTTCGTTCTTACATTCTAATCATTCACTCGCACATTTTTACAGCTGTCATAGAAATAAAATAACATTAACCCTTCCATAGAACCACATTTTTGTCAATGTCTGTACCAATTCCTTGCTCAGGGGGTAATCCAAAACTGATTCCACTGGCCTGTTCTTTTCATAGCCCTGTAACCTCCACTGCTGCAAATGCTTTTCTTCTCTTCCTGTAGTAGAATGCAAAGGCCCCCAAAACGAGTTCTTGCAAAACTCTAAACTCTGCATTAAAAAAAATTATCACCTCTCTCTTCACTCTCTTGGTGATACTCCCTTTTTGCTAACTCCACTGCAGAGGAAATAGTCATTCCCTCTCAAAATCACTCCTAATTTTAATTTGTCTATTATCTTCAAGAGGCAGCTTTGGCAGTTCTATGATCTCCAAAAATAGCCAGACATAAAATGCAAAGCACCATTTTCAGTTTATTTCATTGGATAAGAGGCAAAGATGTAAATTTCTACATCAAAACAAGGCACCTAATGTTAAAAGAAATCTCCATTCAGTTAACAAAAGCATCTGTACCATAGTTTCTCACTCCCTTACCACCTCACATATTGATATAAATGCTTGCTCGCTGTCAATGCCAATTTCCACCTTTGAACATTCACGAATATGTGCAATAACTTAAAAGCCAATTCAACTTTTTGACCAAATCAAACATTGAAAGGTAAGAAGCTGGCGAGGTTTACTCAGAGCATGCTGGAACTAGTCTGCTTCTAACACTTGATTATGGAAAGTAGGACCTGTTATAATAGCCTCTCACACATTAAAATGACAAGCTCATGGGTTTTCTTTACAAGCCATTAAACTATTCCAGCTGTTGTGTATGAGTTGTTGAACTATAATTTCATTCTCAATTTGGAGAAGACATTTCAGGGTTAATGATTCTTGCTTCACACACAATACCAGCATCTGTTTTCTTCTGCCTATCTGAATCACTGACATTTTACATGTTTTCTTACTTCTTTCCTGTACCACAATGTATGTTTTTTTAGTGTATTTCCTTTCATTTTCTTTTCTTTCTCCCCACTAATTCTTTTTTTAAATTTTAATTTGTTAAATTGCAGACAATTCTCAGCCACAGGTTGTCGATGTCAACTGTTATGTAGCATCACCGAGTGGCCAAACTAAGCACTACAAAAAAAGACCATAATATTGCCGCAGATTTTTTGGTACAAAAAGACTGCGTTTGCTGACAACACAAATACTGGGTGGCGCAGTACTTGCACATGTGCAAATGTAGTCTCATCAACTGAAATGTTACTGTCTGCAACGTCTCAGGCAGCTGCAAGTAATAAAAATGGTGCTGCTCAATTTGTCAATGGCTGCAATCCCCGCCTCCACCTCACCCCCAACAGTATCCCGCTCCCTCCTGCCATCGCGGTTCGCTTCGCCATTCCCTCCTGCGTCTGTCTGCTCGCCGCCCGCTCTCCACCTCACCAAAGCCTCCCTACGGCCACTCGCTCTCCGCCTCATCACGTCCCCTTCCACCCCGGCCGCTCGTTCCTGGCCTCGCCGCTTCCCCTCAGCTGGGAGCAGCGAGGCTGGGGGTGAGTGGCCGGGAGGCGGGGGTGGGAGGGTTTGGGGGAGTGTGTGAGAGCGGCGAGGCCGGGAATGAGCAGCCAAGGGGGTTGGGGGTACCACTTAAGGGCCACTGCTCCAATTTTATTGAAAGCAGAGGGGCCTGCCACCACGTGGAGAGGCTGCCAGGTAAAATCTGGTGACCTCAGCAAACCCAGGGGTGAGGGTCTCCCTCCTTTGGGGGCAATCCATGGCCCCTGGAGGCGATGGCCGCTTCCCCCAGCAATCTCTCCTGTACCCCCCACCCCCCAACCTGACTGGCCCCCACAACCGCGACCGCACTTACCCGTGTCCTGGAGGACTCCTCCTTCTTCGGCAATGCAGGCTTCCAGCAATACTAGCAGTGGTCACCACTGCCAGTGGCGCTGCCGGTACTGCACAGCTGTCTGCCCTTCAATTGGCTGGCAGCTTTGGAGGCAAGAGCTCATCCCTTAAAGGGACGACGTCCCCAACGGTGGGCAGTTAATTGGCTTCCTGCCATGGAATTGCAGCTGGGGCCCAATGGAGGACCAAGTTAGGGTCTCCCCTCACCTACCATCCCATTGTCGGAACCCCCGTTGCCGGAATAAAATCTGGTTCACATTTTTGTTAGGCAAGGGTATCAAGGCGGGTAGACAGAGTTAAGATTCAGATTAGCCATGATCTATTGACTAGCAGAACAGGCTCGAGGGGCTGAATGGCCAACTTCTGTTCCTATGTACCTACGAGTCTGCTCCATATGGTCACAGTGCAAGTTATGCAGACAATGTTTCCCATCTTCCCCTTGGCCCACTCCCCAACCGACCACACAGTCCCATGAGAGTGGCCAAAAAAAGAGAAAAAAAATCTTAGACCAATTTAAGAGGGGAAAAAAGATTCAAATTTCCTCTCCAACGTCCAAAGGAGATCAAGTTTCAGGAGCCCATGATGATTAGGAGATATGTTACCCCATATCTACCTACTTTTTATACATGGTTATGTTGGCCACACTCAGGAACTAGTCCAGATCACTTTTGCATGTTTGCAGCGAATCTACACTCACTGCACAAATCAGCAACTTTTTCCATAGGTTGATGAATCTCTAAAAAGACCCCCTGGACATCTAATCTAGTTTTTTTATTGACATAACTTATACTTGTGCCCTCTGGTCCCAGCAAACACAAATAACCTATCCACATAACTGAATCTAATCTTTTCATCGTTTGAAGGAACTATCTTCTTGAAGTCTGTGCATTTTTAGGGTATAAAGCCCCAGGTCTCTAAGCCTGGCATGGTAACTAAAAGCCTTTAAACTTGGTATCTATCTAGTGGTCCATCTCTGGATCTTTTTCAGGGTGGTCTGTGACCTTTCATCAGAACTAATGACCTGAAACGTTAACTCTGTTACTCTCTCCACAGATGCTGCCTCATTTGCTGAGTACTTCCAGCATTTTCAATTTTTATTACAGGTAAACTTCATATCCTTAGTTGAAAAATGGTCGACTCAGAAAGGGTCACTAAAACAAATGTTTTGTATTTTGTAGTAATTTCTTTTAAATGAAAATTTCTAAATTAATTATAAAATGATATTTGTATTTATTTTCTTGCCACATCCCCATAAGGTGTTGACGTATGGTTCCACAGAAATAAGAACAGAATGTATTACTTTAAAATGGGAACGGAATTACGTCTGTTTCCTGGTCCGCCTACCCCTGCCCTCTAATCCCATTTCATTTGAAGATTAGACTTGGTCTTTACTCCCTGGGTGGGATATCAATCAGTATATATTTCATTATACTGTACAAACTAACTAAATAATGCATAGGTCCCTACAGGTTCTTCACAGGTTTCTCAATTATCTGCTCATTTACGCTTTCGAGACCAAAAGAGTTTGTAGCCATTTTCAAGAAAATCCATCATTTGAACCACATAAATATATATTGAAAGTAGTGCAAAAATTGAAAAATTGGTCACAAAAATGTTGGCTCCCACAGAACATGAGCAGGTGAATCCCAATTTGGAAGAGGATTTCAAAGAACTATAAATTCAGACATCATATACAAATTATCTCTTTGTTTCACAGCACTTGATCAATTTCTCAGGTTGGGATAACTCAATCCAAAGCACAGTAGGGGGGCATAATGAGGCCCAAATTAATCCAAACTTACATAGTTGAGCAAGTCTCAACAGCTCTAAATTGGGCCAATTCAGAAGAATTTGGAGCTATCTCCAATACACAGTGCCACAGGCTGTGTACACAGTCAGTAAAGCTGCTGACGTTACAATGCAGTGAAGCAGCCAGTGAGGAAACAGGCACAAAATAGCACATTTGTAATGGAACACACAATTGCTATACTTGCATTGAGAACTGCACACATCAAATGGCAAACCTGAATCCTTCAGGTTTTCCATCTCATCGACTGTCTTAAACTCAGTTGGGTTACATGGGAACTGTTGCCCTAAATTAGGTTTAGTCATATATTTGACAGCACGAGATAAACAAGGCTATTATCAGCACCGTATGCAAACGAATTGTTCATGATCAAAACTGGACTTTTACATAATCGTACTACAACAAACAATGCAATTAGTTCAAGCAATGGAAAAATGAGTTCAAAACTCATAGATGAAGCAAATTAGATGTATCGAGTTGATGTCAGCTTTACCTTAATTGATGAAGAAGCGTAGAGCATATCTTCCAGTAGAAAATGGCAGCATTGGTTCAGATATCCTTCACAAAAGTCCTGAATTAACTGCAGATTATAGAGGCAATCAGCCAATGACATGGTCTCCTTCAAGCATATATCTGTAAAAACAAATATTTACAATGATTAAGCGTCAATGAGACTTTTCTCCAGCCACCCTTGCCAAAAATGCATCCAAGGGAAAAATAATAATGATCCTTAATAGTCTGGTTATAGTTTTGTGCAACTGTCAGTCTGAACTGAAGGCTGCAGCACTTCTAGATTCTATGTCCATACTTATTTTGCTTAGGTTGCATTTGATGCTACCAGCCAGTTGAGTTTTTTTTTTTAATCAGACGGTACTCAGCTTCAAAAAGAGTTTTGAGGTGAAATCTGAAGACCTACAAAGGCATTTTCAGGTTAGTTTGTTTTCACTTATTTTGTTCACAAACAAATGGACAAACCAGCAAAAGCTCACCACTTCTATGCCGATCTGAATACAGAAGTAGGATGAAAATACTGTTGGCATTAAACCTGGCTGCATGTTGGCCATCAACACTGGAGATTTTTATGGCAGAAGTCAATCACAGAGTGTGGCTACGGATATTACTGTACAAGCAGTTTCCTAATGCTCCATCTGAGGGCAGTATTTAGTGAGACAATGGCTGCATCGTTTTGGGCTAATTGTAGCTTCTTAATATACTGAATTAGTGGGGAAGAGTTCCTATGAGCGTTGTGTATCAGAATCAGAAGTGTGCTCTTCATAAATAGTTTAAAAATGTTGTTGCACAAAGAGGAAATTTCTCTTCGTTGTGTTCATCAATGTGAGGGATGTTTGTGCTGAGAATAAAACACTGCACACTGTTATATGTTTGCTCGGTACACTGCTACCTTAGTTAGTCTAGCTAGAGAGATTCTTAGTCTGGAATAGTTAAACATTAATCTTTTATTACATTATAACAATTTATACTAGTCTGTGTGACTCCTCCAAAAGCCACACTGCATCTATCTTCGAGTCTCTCTCACGTGATCTCGATCATCGTCGTGGTAGGAGGCATTCTTCACACTTTTTCACATTCACCCTATCAGACCTTTATATGACACACAACATTTCCAGTGTACAGGGGAAAGGGAGGGAAATCATAATCCTTTTTAAGAAAGAAATAGGAGACTACATTGTAAGAAATTTTGAATAACGAAGCTGGTAGCTGAGACGTTCTTAAACATACAAGTCCTGAAATTCGACGGGATTTTATTTCCATTCATTCATGGGATGTGGGCGTCGCTGGCTAGACCAGCATTTATTGCCCATCCCTAACTGCCCTTGAGAAGGTGGTGGTGAGCAGCCCTCTTGAACCACTGCAATCCATTTGAGGTAGGTACACCCACAATGCTGTTAGGAAGGGAGTTCCAGGATGTTGACCCAGCGACAGTGAAGGAATGGCGATATAATTCCAAGTCAGGATGGTGTGTGATTTGGAGGGGAACTTGCAGGTGGTGGTGTTCCCACGCATTTGCTGCCCTTGTCCTTCTAGTTGGTAGAGGTCACAGGTTTGGAAGGTGCTGTCTAAGGAGCCTTGGTGAATAGCTGCAGTGCATCTTGTAGATGGTGCACACTGCTGCCACTGTGCGTCGGTGGTGGAGGGAGTGAATGTTTGAAGATGGGGTGCCAATCAAGCGGGCTGCTTTGTCCTGGATGGTGTTGAGCTTCTTGAGTGTTGTTGGAGCTGCACCCATCCAGGCAAGTGGAGTGTATTCCATCACACTCCTGACTTGTGCCTTGTAGATGGTGGACAGGCTTTGGAGGTGAGTTACGCACCACAGGATTCCTAGCCTCTGATTTGCTCATGTAGCCACAGTATTTATATGGCTACTCCAGTTCAGTTTCTGGTCAATGTTAACTCCTAGGATGTCGATAGTGGTGGATTCAGCGATCATAATGCCATTGAAAGTCATGGGGAGGTGGTCAGATTCTCTCTTGATGGAGATGGTCATTGCCTGGCACTTATGTGGCGCGAATGTTACTTGCCACTTATCAAACCAAGCCTGGATATTTTCCGGGTCTTGTTCCATTTGTACACGGACTGCTTCGGTATCTGAGGAATCGCGAATGGTGCTGAATATTGTGCAATCATCAGCGAACATCCCCACTTCTGACCTTATGATTGAAGGAAAGTCATTGATGAAGCAGCTGAAGGTGTTTGGGCCTAGGACACTACCCTGAGGAACTCCTGCAGTGATGTCCGAGAGCTCAGATGATTGACCTCTAACAACCACAACCATCTTCCTTTGTTCTAGGTATGGCTCCAACCAGCAGAGAGTTTTACCCCGATTCCTATTAACTTCAGTTTTGCTCGAGCTCCTTGATGTCATACTCAGTCACTCAGTCAAATGCTGCCTTGATATCAGGGACAGTCACTCTCACCTCACCTCTTGAGTTCAGCTCTTTTGTCCATGTTTGAACCAAGGCTGTAATAAGGTCAGGAGCTGAGTGGCCCTGGCGGAACCCAAACAGAGCATCACTGAGCAGATCATTGCTAAGCAAGTGCCGCTTGATAGCACCTTCCATCACTTTACTGATGATTGAGAGTAGACTGATAGGGCGGTAATTGGCCGGTTTGGACTTGGCCTGCTTTTTGTGTTGAGGATACACCTGGGCAATTTTTCACATTGCTGGATAGATGTCAGTATTGTAGCTGTACTGGAACAGCTTGGCTAGGGGCGCGCAAGTTCTGGAGCACAGGTCTTCAGTACTATTGCCGGAATATTGTCAGGGCCCATTGCCTTTGCAGTATCCAGTGCCTTCAGTCATTTCTTGATATCACACAGAGTGAATCGAATTGGCTGAAGTCTGGCATCTGTGATGCTGGGGACTTCAGGAGGAGCCCGAGATGGATCATCCAACCAGCACTTCTGGCTGAAGATTGTTGCAAATGCTTCAGCCTTATCTTTCGCACTGATGTGCTGGGCTCCCCCATCATTGAGGATGGGGATATTTGTGGAGCCACCTCCTCCGCTAAGTTGTTTAATTGTCCACCGCCATTCACAGTTGGATGTGGCAGGACTGCAGAGCTTTGATCTGATCCGTTGATTATGGGATCACTTAGCTTTGTCTATCGCATGCTGTTTACGCAGTTTGGCATGTAAGTAGTCCTGGGTTGTAGCTTCACCAGGTTGACACCTCATTTTGAGGTATGCCTGGTGCTGTTCCTGGCATGCCTTCCTGCACTCTTCATTGAACCAGGGTTAGTCTCCTGGCTTGATGGTAACAGTAGAGTGGGGAATATGCTGGGCCATGAGGTTGCAGATTGTGGTTGAGTACAATTCTGCTGCTGTTGATGGCCCACAGCACCTCTTGGATGCCCAGGTTTGCATTGCTAGATCTGTTTGAAATCTATCCCAATTAGCACAGTGATAGTGCCACACAATACGATGGACGGTATCCTCAATGTGAAGGCAGGACTTCGTCTCCACAAGGACTGTGCGGTGGTCACTTCTACCAATACTTCATGGACAGATGCATCTGTGGCAGGCAGATTGGTGAGGACAAGGTCAAGGATGTTTTTCCCTTTTGTTGGTTCCCTCACCACCTGCCGCATACCCAGTCTTGCAGCTATGTCCTTTAGAACTCAGCCAGCTCGGTCAGTGGTGGTGTTACCGAGCCACTCTTGGTGATGGACATTGAAGTCCCCCACCCAGAGTATATTCTGTGCCCTTGCCACCCTCAGTGCTTCCTCCAAGTGGTGATCAACATGGAGGAGTACTGATTCATCAGCTGAGGGCAGGCAGTAGGTTGCAATCAGCAGGAGGTTTACTTGCCCATGTTTGACCTGATTCCATGAGACTTCATGTGATTCTAACAGTTACAGCAGAAGACCAGCAGAACTCCCAAGGAATTTCAGGGGTACAGCTTTGTTCTGCATGAGGAAAACTCAATGAAACCAAAACAATTAAGTGTTGACATGTGCTTTATTCAGTTGTCTTTGGTTACACACACCCTTTGCAGTCATTTATCAGAGACCCTTAAATGTTATTACACTGCCTCAAGAACAGAGGTGGTTCTATTTACATTATAAAACAAAGCTCTCAATGTGCATTGTGTTTAAAGAATGTAATTCAGATTGCCAATTGGAGTAGGAGGTTAGCTCTCCATGGAATGGGCAAATAGGAGCTTTTGCCAGTTTGGGACTCCGGTGGCCACAACTGCATTTCTCAATGATGATACCGAACGTCAAGCATCCTGACTGAAATAAGATGTTTGAGATGTGATATGAAAGCAAGCTTCCTCCAGGTTGAATCCTAAGTTACTGCATTACAGGAAAACAGGATACTTCTTTGACACTGGATCCCTTAAAAAAAAACGGAGCCTCACCTTCCATTCGGAGAACGTCGGGACAGTAAAAATGGATCAATGCAGCTAATGAGCAACCATCTGTAGTGTCCTTCAGCAGGTTTTCTACTGGTGGGATGCAGGGCAGCTGTTTAGGCAGTATTTGATCTTTCCTGTAGCGGGCCTATCACCAAATAACAGAGGCAGTTAGACAAGTAAATGTATTTGGAAAACAAACAGCAGACCTTTAAAAAAAAATTTTTTTAAACTTAAATTCTTTTCTTTAAAACAGAAAGATGTTTAAAAACAGTGATCTGTGACTAGACTATTTAAAATCATTTAGTTTTGATTATGGAAATACATATGGCATTAACAAAATTCAGAGAACATTTCCATTCTGCAGTAATGTAGCAAAGTTTACTCTTTTACCCTTTTTGTAAAGGCACCAAGGATGTTTATAGATATTGAGTGGCAGGCATTAGGAAGTATATTTTATATATTTTTTAAATATGTCCCTGTATACATTCCATTGTTCTGCCTGTTGGTAGCAGCTAAAACATAACAAATTCATTAAAGTACCCACATCAGCATCTCAGGCACTACATGAATACCTATCTAGCTGTTCACTGTAGTGCAGAGCAAATTACATAATAAGTACTGAAAAAGCTTGTGGAAGAAGCAAGACTTCATTGATATCAGCAATACAAAATATACAATTTTTTTTAACCAAAATGTGAAATAGAATTTAGCTACCAGTATGCATTTTGCAAGCCTTTAACAAAAAGCTATTTATAGAAGTTAAAAAATGCTACTTTTCACTGCTAAGATAAAAATGGGTCACTTTCATTAACCTAGCAATATCCCATCCAGTCAGTCATTTCAAAGTACAATCAAGTACAAACAGTGGGGTCATGTAACTCTTTTGTCTTATGGGAGTGTGACGTGAATACATTCTAAAAGAGAAATGGGTGCGACCTTCTGAACTCTGACGGTGACACTGACTCACTTTTATGTGACTCTGGAGAGCTGCCAGAGTGACTACATCACTTAATGCAAGGAGCCTGCTCTGTGCATCTAGAGGCTCTGAAAAGACCAGTGGAATTTCCCACATTGGTCTCCAATGGCCTAAGGAGGCTAGCTCGAGACAATGAATATAAAGTGGGAACTGGAGAGAATGGTTCCTGGAGATCTTTATATTGCCACTTTCCCAAGATTGGGTACCAATGGGTCTGTGAGATAAACTTAGTACTGGTCTGTAAACTAATGATTGTTCATGATGCAAGTTGAATGTTGGAATGATTTACAGTACTTCTAAACAAGTCTTCCCAACAATATTGTTGGCCAGCAAAGAATCCCACTATATGCAAATACATCCATCATCATTTGAGTAGTGTTGTGGTTGGGACAGACCAAGGAGATGGGCCACCTTTCTCTCCTCCAGAGTTTTCAGTAGAAGTAGTTTAAAACACAAGTTATATATAGAAGACCAATCTTATGTGGGGAAATTGGCTGAGTCCCATCCCTAAAGGTTGAATAAGAAAGCTTTACTGGAAAAATCTCCCTGATAGCAATCGTAGGATGTGACCAAATCATTGTAAATGAACTTGTGGTGTGAAGAAATAGTGATTTCTTTGAGATCAGTATATATTTGATTGACAGACAGCTTTTTTAAAGAATAATTCTGAATATTGTTCAAGATCGAGAACAATAAGTCAACATGTTCTGAAGATTTAGTACTCTCATGGAAGTCTACATATTGTGTTAGTTCCTTTGCCTATCTCAATTCCCAGCAGAGGTAGCTCGACAAACTTGGTTGGCAAGCTACTGTACTCACTAATGTACCTTTTGCCAGTTTTATTCACCAAGTTTCCATAACAAATTATTTTGTGTAAATTATTGCAAGACTCAAATTAAAGCTGGTCATGGTATTAGTGAAACAAGACCACACATTAATGTCTAACAAAGAAATAAAAATACATCGTGGAAAACTAGGAATATAAAGGGAAACTAAAAGGTTTAAAAAGTAGTTAATACAATAAAATAACTAACAGGGTGGCAACTTATATGAAGGTATCTAACATGCCATATTTAATTCTTTATTGATGTAATTCTGAAATCGTTATTTTCATCATGGATTTTTTTTGCTGAATTAAGTTGATTAAACTCTTGTAAATGAGTCCATCAACAGCTTAATTGCTAAATGTACCACATGATGCAACAATAACTTATGCAGACAAGGAACCTGGAATTTTTTTGCTTCTACATTCACCAACCTATGATTTTCCACCCGTTAAAGTGAACAAGCAGAAAATAGCAGAGAGTCAAGCAAAGAAACAAGAAATCCCAGCCATGTTGTCCTGAGTCAGCCAGTTTCAGCCAGGGTTCTACAACTGACCTAAAATGTCCCAATCCCCAGGGAGGGAGATACAAGCACACATAACTCTTTAAAAACATCAAAGATCGCATGGCACGTTTGAAGAAAAACTGGACAATTCTCAATTCTGAATCATGGCCAGTATTCACCAAAAACATGGTTCAGTTGCCTGCCTGTTTGGGTGGTTGTAAAAGTTCCTATGGCACTATATTTAACCTTCAATCAACATCACAAAACAGATTATTGCGTCATTATCAAATTGCTTTTTGTGGGACTTTGCTATGTGCAAACTGGCTTCCGCGTTTCCTACATTACATCAGTGACTACACTTCAAAAGTACTTCATTGGCTGTAAAGCACTTTGAGACATCCGGTGCTCATGAAAGGCGCTGTAAAAATATGAGTCTTTCTTTTCTCTTTCTATTTATTGCCCTACTGTTTGCGGGACCTGGTTGTGTGCAAATTAATTAGCTGCCACTTTTACCTAAATTATGTGAATACACTTAAAAAAGGTACTTAATTAGCTGTGAAGCACTTTGGGATGTGAAAGATGTTGTAAAAATATAAGCTTATCATCTTCACATTTATACTGGAAACTTCCTATGTAAACTCTGACATTGCACAATCTGGCCATCAGACGGTGTTGCATTATCATTTTCAGACAAATCACTCAGCCACTAGCCTGAGCTTGGACGTGATATTTTTATTTCGAGCTGTGATGCTATGAGCCAAGTTTGAATTGTGGAATCTGAGCATGTGCAATGTATTCAAAGTCCCAGATTCTAATTATCTTACCTGTATCTTATATAGTTAAAAAAGTCATGGATTATCACCTGTGTTGTGCTTATAGTAGGAATGGCCTCTAATTATCAATTAACTCATCACACACAAACATACACTTAATATTAACTTTCAACTTGATGAATTTTTTAAATTTCTCATACAAACTGAGACAACTCCTGTTAAGAGAAAACATTCTACGCTAAGGGATGCATGCAGATGTGAGAGGAAAAACTGTGGTGAGGTTCATCTTTAAATAAATGCCACTGAAGATGAGGGTTAATGCCAGAAAATGATATTACATCACAACAGAGTAAAAAGTTAACACAGTGTTCATCAGCACAGGTTAGCACAACAACATTGAGAATGAAATAAATTATTCACAAATACAATGGATCACTAGTTATTGAATTAACTTACAGGAACCAGTTTCCAATACCATTTGGTAGGAGACTTCAGAGGAAGCAGCATCAAGGAGAGAGAAAGGATTGAAGCGATGAGAAAAAAAAGAAAGTCATAATTCTGTCAAGATTCACATGCAGTACTTAAAATCTTTTACTGTTCTTCACCATATTTTAGAAAAAGATACAGATGTCTTAAGAGTTTGTGAACTATTGAGCTGCATTTTGCAGTCAGCAGCAAAGTAACAGAGCTCGCGCTGATCTCAAAGAAAGATGCCCGCAAAGATCTAGTAATTGCTGTGGCGTGGTTTTCCCCTTTTCCGACGCCAGTTTAAATCTAGTGCCAAGTCAAGGGGATGTCTTGCTATGCAGCAGCAGTGAAGTCAGCAAGCAGGGTAAGCAGCTAATCACATTGCACACCCACATACAGCAAACCAATATGGATTGTGATGAGAAAATACTGTATTTCTAAAAAGCACTTAATATCCTTTACTTTTAATGTAAATTTTCAGATAGCAAAATAAATGATTATGATTGGATAAAGAAAGAAGCTAATATATCAATATAAACAAATTTGAAAAAATTGTATGTGCAATTTTTAAAAATCAAAATAGAGAAATCTGACATTCCACAAATGTAAAGTTAGCTTTCCAGGTCCAGTCAGGGTGCTTAGCAGTAATTATGAAGTTAGTATGCCATTAAAAACTCAGTTACATCTCATTCAACAAGGTGTAACTTTTTCAAGGGTTTTCACAGCAAGACTAACAACCAAGAGTAGATGTTCTCCACAATTTGTAAGATTTCCCCTTGACTACAGTCTGGGCGTACCTCAACAGCGCTCCCTCCAGAGAAGCGTAGAATCACTGACAGCAACTTCTGGATTTCTGCACACTTGCAGACTCTAGAAGTTGCTGTCAGTTCAGTGGAGTAATGACATTGAACTCTGCCAGTTTCGCCATCATTACTACTGCAAAATCTGGGCCTATAAATATTAGACTTTGCCATTCTTGTTACATTAGTCTCATTAATAGGGATAAAAATATCAGCATTACTGTTTCTCAGTGCACTATGACTACAGGTAGAACTAGGCAGCATGAAATGGTTACACAGGTTAAGAATTGTAAAATATTTTTGAATGGTGTCCAAGGATTTTTACAAATGGAATCTAAATATTTCACCCAAATTTAAATGGAATCTAATATCTCACGATATTACCACAGGACAGTAACAAACATTTAACAAGTAATATTTCTATGATGTCACAATATTACTGACATCACATACATGAGAGAGCTGGGAATATAGGCTAACAAAGACAGCTATTGAAGACCAGTTACTCAGACACGGACTGTTAGACTGCATAGTAGGTCATACATACAAGAAATATATAAGGTGTATCGTGGTAAACAGTTAGGCATTGCTTGGTTATACTGTAAATATGTAGTTCAACTCAATTTTCTTTACAAATCAGCATTTAATCTTAACATCTACAGTATGCCCAAGAAACTATTCAATCAACATCATTTTTGGACAATATAAGCTTAAAACCATTGTTTCAAGAGTTTTAAAAATAGTTTAGGTACAACTGATATACCCTTCCCATTCAGGAGAGGGAGATGATACAGCTGTGGACTGTCTCCCTAATGATAATGTTTGCAATAAATAAATTCAAACAGAAGTATCAGGCTGTTAGATATAAAAGTGTGGGTTGGTGATTAAATTTCATAGACGACAGTTCTTGCAATTACTTAAGAAGCCAGTGGAATATGCAAATAGACTAGGTGTGATTTCTCAAGGTCTTTAGAAAATAGAATTTGCAGTTATACAGTTTTCTTGTTCATTACGTATGTAAAAGAACAGAATCCTCTAACAATCTTGACAGTACATATCACTCGAGCCTTCCGAAGCAGTTGTTTTAAGTATTGAGCAAACAATAAACCGTAAGTAAACATGGGAACGATTTTTGTCAAAACCCTCACCTTGGAGTGAAGGGGGGAAAAAACTGCAACAGGAATACCTATTTTGCCCTGTTCGGCAATAATGGAGTGACTGTGACTTTGTGTCTCAGCAGCCCACCCTTTCCCACCCCCCTCACTCTCAGGGTTAAGGAGAGAAATACATCCAAGGAGATAAAACAGATCTCAGCAGTGCAAAAACCATGTAAATTGAAAACTGACCACAGGCATTGGGAACTCTGTAAACAAATATTTTGGAATGTAAAGAACGTTTCATTTATTCATCCAACACATTTCTAAAATCTACTCCCCAGACATCAAAATACATTGTAAAATTCAAATATCAACTTCACGTTGAAAGGTGCCATTTTCTATTGCACTGGAAGGGGAACTACTGCTAATATGTTCCTATTACTAAAATTGCCATAAATTATTTTTTGCTTTGTTAACCTTCATTTTAAGATTACTATTTTGATCTCCCATTGTGCTGCTCATGGGTCTGAAACAGCTGTCATTTTTAACTGCTAACCCACCCAATCTGTTACCACCGTGCAAAGTGATTTAAGATATATCGTGAGGCCACTTACAAGTTGATTGCTGAAGGGAATTTTCTATAGATTGGCAGCTACTTGTAAATCCCAGGAGTTCGGGATTCATGAGCAGTTATTAGACGATGGAAAATACATTCAGCTATTAGCCTTAACTGGAAAGACACTAATTATCACGGTCAGAGAAAACACCAGGAAATGGCTGGCTTCTTCTTTCAATATTTTAACACTTTACAGGTGCCGTCTAAAGTGAGAAGACATGTAAGAGATAAAGGATTCTGCCTTTAATCTTAGTACTATGAAGTCATCAGCTGCATTGCTTTTCCATTCCGATGCAATGTGGCTGATTAATTTCAGATTACATAATTTTTGTTGATTTGTGCAGCAAACTATGGCCAATTGTACCTTCCATGAAATTAGCCACACTCAGTGCAGATTTGATTCTCAGCAACTACTGACTGGAAAGAGTGATGTGACAAATTCAATTTCATATAATACAAACTGGAACAAATTTAACATTAAAACAGTTGTGCAGAATTTAATTTCAGAATGGTTCACACTCTAGTAAAATATCTACAGAAACTACATGGTGTAAACAGGCACTGCAGGATGCAATTCAACACCAACCTCCTAGAGCATCTATTTTTTTTCTGTCAGTATATGGTGATGTCGGACAAGACAAAACAATACATATAGTTAAATACTGAAATAACAACTCATCCATCTGCCTGGGACTTGCCTTCAGCAAGGATTGGAAAATGATGGTTGGACCTTCCGCTATTTCCTCCCTGACTTCTTTTAACAACCTGGGGTACATTTCATCTGGCCCTGGTGATTTATCCACTTTCAAGGATGCTAATCCCCTTAATACTTCCTCGCTCCCTATGTTTATCACATCCAACATTTCACACACCTCCTCGCCCTTAATTACAATGCCTGCATTGTCTCCCTCTTTTGTGAAGACAAACGCTAAGTATTCTTTAAGAACCATACCCACATCTTCCACCTCTACATATGTTACCTTTTTGGTCTTTTATGGGCCCTATTCTTTCCTTGGTTATCCTGTTAATCTATTGATAAAACATCTTTGGGTTCTCTTTGATCTTACTTGCCAATATTCTTTCATGCCCTCTCTTTGCTTTCCTTATTTCCTTTTAGATTTCACCCCTCCACTTTCTATACTCCTCTTTGCTTTCTGCAGTATTGCGTTCTTGGCGTCTGACATAAGCTTTCCATTTCTGTCTTATCTTACCCTATAAGCTCCTTGACATCCAGGAGGCTCTAGATTTGGCCGTCCCCCTTTTTCTTTGTGGGAACAAGTTTACTCTGAACCCCTTGAATCTCCCATTTGAATGCCTCCCACTGCTGACACTAATTTACGTTCAAGTAGATGTTTCCAGTCCACTTGTGCTAAATCACTCCTCAGCTTAGTAACATTGGGCTTACTCCAAATGAGAACTTAACTCCTGTTCTATCTCTGTCCTTTTCCATAATTATGTTAAAACTAACAATTATGATCACTAGCACCAAAATGCTCTCCCACTGCTACACTTTCCACCTGCCCAGCTTCATTTCCTAAAACTAAGCCCAGAACCGTGCTCTCTCTTGTTGGACTTGCTACATAGTGGCCAAAAAAGTTCTTTTGAATGCACTTCAAGAATTATGTTCTCTTCATTCCTTTCATACTAAAACTATCCCAGTTAATATTTGGGTAGTTAAAATTCCCTATTACTGCTCTGTTGTTTTTGTACTTCAGAGATTTGCCTGCTCTTCTATCTAACTCTGACTGTTTGGGGGTCTATAGTACACTCCCAGCAGTGTGATTGCCCCTTTTTTGTCCCTTAGCTCAATCCATATGGCATCATTTGATGATCCTTCCAACATATCATCCCTCCTCACAGCTGTAATTGTTTCTTCAACCAAAATTGCATCCCCCCATCCTTTTTTACCCCCTCTCTATCTTCTCTGAAAACCCTGTAACCAGGAATATAGAGCTGCCATTCCTGTCCCTCTTTAAGCCATGTTTCTGTAATAGCTATGATATCATACTGCCACGTTGCTATCTGTGCCCTCAGCTCATCGGTTATATTTGTATTGATGTATATACCCTTCAGCACTGCCAAACTCTTGTTTTTATTTTCTAACCTTTGCTTCCTCTGCCTTCCAGACATATTCACTAATTTTCTGCCTTCCATTTCTGATTTTGTCCCATATGAATTCACCCTCAGGTTCCCATCCCTCTGCCAAACTAGTTTAAATCCTGCCCAACAGCACTAGTAAACCTCCCCTCAAGGATATTTGTCCCAGCCCTGCTGAGGTGCAAACCATCTGGCTTGTACAGGTCCCAATGCCCCAGGAATCTAAAGCCCTCTCTCCGGTACCATCTCTCCAGCCATGCATTCATCTGCTCTATCCTCCTATTTCTGTTCTCTGCTCACTAGCACGTGGCACTGAGAGTAATCTGGAGATTACTACCTTTAAAGGTCCTACTTTTTAATGTCTTTCCTAACTCCTTAAACTCTGCCGGAGGACCTCTTCACTGTTCTACCTATGTCATTGGTACCGATATGGACCATGATCTCTGGCTGTTCACCCTCCCCCTCCAGAATGTTCAGCAGCCACTCAGTGCCATCTATGGCCCGAGCACCAGGGAGGCAACATACTATCCTGGATTCACACCTGTCTGCTCCCCTAACTATAGAATCCCCTATCACTATTGCTCTACCAGTCTTGGTTGTACCCCTCTGTACAGCTGAGCCACCTGTGGTGCCATAGCCTTGGCTCTGGCTGCACGACCACCACCACCACCACCCCCACCCACCCCCCCCTCCAAGAAGAACCATCACCTTTATCAGTATTCAGAACTAAATACTGGTTGGAGAATGCGATGCACTCAGGGGACTTCTGCACTACCTGCCTCGTTCTTTTTGAATGTCTGGTGGTCACCCATTCCCCGTCTCCCTTGTTCCTTTCAGCTGCAGGCTGACCACATCTATGAATGTGCTATCCACGCAGCTCTCAACCTCATGGATGCATTTCAGTGATGCCAGCTGCTGCTCAAGTTCCGAAACCCAGAGCTCAAGCTACTGCAACTGATGACACTTCCTGCACAAATGGTTGTCCAGGACACAGGAAGCATTCTGGAGTTCCCACATTGCACAGGACGTGCACTCTTGAGGTTGGAGCCGCCCTGCCATACTTTATGAACTAATAACCTTGTTACTGCTAATAAACCTTACTACTGATAATAAGCCTTACCAATGCTAATAAAGCTTTGCCAATAATAATAAGCCTTACTATTAATTCTTTCTTTTGGGCCTCCTTATCTCGAGAGACAATGGATACGCGCCTGGAGGTGGTCAGTGGTTTGTGAAGCAGCGCCTGGAGTGGCTATAAAGGCCAATTCTGGAGTGACAGGCTCTTCCACAGGTGCTGCAGAGAAATTTGTTTGTTGGGGCTGTTGCACAGTTACTATTAATAAACCTTACTAATACAGATAAACTCTACTAATACTTAATACACCTTATGTAAAAATACAAGATAAGAGTCAGCAACTACTCACTTGTTACTGGTTATTATTAGTTAATACTTCTAATGCTTTTTAAACACCCAATTATTTAGACTCAGTCCCTAACCAGCAATACTCACCAGCCAATCAACTTACGACTTTCCTGTGATATCACAGTTTGAATTTTATTTTCAAACCTGGTGTTCTGTAGATGCTGCAGCTGTAGCAGTGTTCCTCCTCTTTCTCACAGGTAATTGCAGACCCCGAGTCTCACTCTGTATTTCTATCCTCTCCCTCTCCGGTGCGCTCTCTTGCGGGTTCACTGCCTCCACTTTCTCCCAGGTAACCAAGGTAATCTGTGGCTCACAGATTCAAGTGGAACTAGCAACAGGAGGACCACGAGCATACCTGCTCTCAACTTTGTTCTTGCAGTGCTTCAAGTACAGTATTTAAGTCTAAAACCCCCTTGTGAAGAATGGGGATAAGAGGTCGAAAAAGAAAGTTTCAGGATCACAAACCTGCATTTCTGCTGAAGTGAGGCATTCCTGCATCCCACGGTTTAACAAACAAGTCTGCAACACTGCTGATTCGAAACAAAGAGTTAATGGTTCTCAATGGTTCTCCTGCTTCGGGGGATGGGGGGGGGGGAAGGGGGTGTGAGTTGCATGGCGAGCAATGGTCATCCACTGTAATGAGTTTGTTTCTTTAAGATAAGTTTTTAGTCTTCACAAGTTTGGTGCCAGTGGAATAAAGAGACACTGAGCTGAAACCTTCATGCCTTCAGTGCACTTCTTCCTGGTTTGCAATTTTTGGCATAATCGGTAGGATTCTACAGTGCAGGCCCCAATTTTATTTATTTTTATTTAGAAATACAGCACTGAAACAGGCCCTTCGGCCCACCGAGTCTGTGCCAACCATCAACCACCCATTTATACTAATCCTACATTAATCCCATTACCCTCTCACATCCCCACCTTCCCTCAATTCCCCTACCACCTACCTACACTAGGGGCAATTTATAATGGACAATTTACCTATCAACCTGCAAGTCTTTGGCTGTGGGAGGAAACCGGAGCACCCGGCGAAAACCCACGCGGTCACAGGGAAAACTTGCAAACTCCGCACAGGCAGTACCCAGAATCGAACCCGGGTCGCTGGAGCTGTGAGGCTGCGGTGCTAACCACTGTGCCACTGTGCCGCCCTTAACCTCAGAAATTTTTTTTGTGTAGCCAACAAGATCCAGCCAGCCACTTCTACCCAGTGGGCATCGCAGGCAATGTCATCATGGCTAAACATCTTGCATGACTCTCAGTTTCTAAGCATGTCTGAAGAGATGGAAGAGCATTTGGCAGAGATGGAGCGTATGGCTGAGTAACTGAAATGGGCTATGGAAGAGGTCAAAGCTGCTCCAGCGGAGGTCCAGGCTTTATAGGATGAAGTATCTAGGCAGGGACCAGGAAGAGGCTCCCAATGTGTCCTCCTTTAGCCCAGCACAGGAAGGATGGCATGTCTCTTTCTGCACATTCTATCTACCAGCTGGAAGGAAGTTGGACAGATTTGGAGGGAGACTGGAAACATAGAGTGACCCTGCGGCTGAAGACAGGATCGAGGGTGCGCAAATGGTCACGGCATCCAGGGGCCTCAATGAGAGTGAGCAGGCGGCATTCTTGATTGAGCATCTGTTTGGGAAAGCCCATGGAGAACTACTAAGGAAAGGTATTGATGTCCAGAAGAGCCTACAACTGATCTTTCAAATCCTGACAAGGGTGTTTGGCGAGAGCAGCAGTCTGCCATAGCTGCAGGAGAAATTCTACAGCTATAAACAGTGTGAAGGAGAGAACTTAGTTTCAGTATCCCTTGAACTGGTACACCTGTTTCAATTGTCCTCCTGGATCCCTCCTACAAACCAACAAAGGAACTTCAGTTGAAAAATTGCCTAGCGGAAGGGGTGAGGGATAAAAATGTTCAGATGGAGCTGAGGAGGCTTACCAGCGACAAGCCCCAACTATCCTTCTTTGACGTGCGTGATCACATTAATCAAGATCATGGGAAAGGACAGGATCACCAAGACCCAGAGGGAAGCTACCATCAGAGATTGCTACGCAACAGGCGCAGATTCAATCTTTGCTGTCCTACCTCCAAAGCAAGTCCCATGCTGATCACACTCAAAAGATACTTCAAAAGGTGCTGGAATTGCAACGGTATTGGGCACTTTAAAGAAGACTGCCCTCAGCAACCACTGGCCCCACTGGCAGCAGGAACTGGATCCCCCACCAAGCGTAACTGCATTCCTTCCACCGTGAGCCAGGCTGGGGGGTGGGGGGGGGGGGGGGTGGCGATGGGGGCGAGATTCTCATGTAAAGCAATAGGAACTTGTCTAACAGTTGGTGTGAGATTTGGTGGGGTAGAAGTGTCGTGCTTAATTGACACAGGAACAGACATGTCAACCATTACCAATCAATTCTTCAGACAGAACCTAGCCAAAGAGTGTGAGCTGGTACATGTCTCTTCACTTTTCCGAATCTCTGCTTCACAAGGAACAGACATCCTCTATCGCAGTTATGTTGAGCTCTCCATATCGGTCCTCAGTCACACCTTTCACAAACTAAGATTTTTGGTAGTTCGTGACCCAATAGATACTCCAGTAGAAGTTAGGAAGTTGAGAATACCTGCAGTATTCAGGTGAAATGTATCGAGACACATCCAGGCATCATTGTATGTATGTGACAAGTACATGCAACACATTGCAAGCTTGGCAGGGGGAGGCCCAGGGTTCAAGCACTCAAGGTCTATCAGCCTATACCTGACTTTAGAACCATCTGAGTCGCAAAGAACTGAGCTGTTCTCCTACTCATCCGCACCATCACTGTCCTTGAAAGAGCATCCCACTCTTCACCTTGTTGCAGCGTCACGTTTCTCACCAAGCTGAGCTACCCACAGGTGTAACACTTGGAGTGATTCCAGTTACTCTGGGAGAGAAGGATCGAGTCACCAAGCAGATCACAAATTTCAGTGATAAAGATGTTTACATCCAACCAAAAACTCCCATCTGTGTCCTTAAGCCTGCAGCTGTTGTTGAAAATGGACTTACTGGGAAAGACATTCCTCACCTTATCTCAAACATGGATATCGATGAGTTGGAGCAGACACTTACCAAGTACATAATAACTTTTAGTAAGGATGACGATGGCATTGGTTATTGTGATTTGGTGAGCCACAAGGATGACTGCCCAGTAAAGATTCCTCACCACAGAATCCCACATCATGGGGATCAAGTCAGGGAGTACCTGCTGTAGTCCTTAGAACGCGGTGTCATCTGAGTCTCGTCGAGTCCATACACCTCATCCATAGTCCTCGTGAGGAAGAAAGATGGGAAGCTGAGGATTTGTGTCGACCACTGGGCACTCAACGCAATGACTCACAAGGACACCTATCCTCTACCGAGAATTGAGGAGGCATTACAGGTCCGCAAACGCGCAAAGTCTTGATTTGGCCCACAGCTATAACCAGCTACCATCGTCGAGGAAGACATCGAAAGGACTGCATTCTGAACGGGAACAGGGGGTCTTTACAAATACATGAGAATCACGTTTGGGCTTTGTAATGCCCCTGCCACCTTCATGGGTGTAATGGATAAAGACCTTCATCGACCTCAATTTCCAGTCCCTTCTGGTCTATTTGGTTGACAGACTCGTCTTCGGTTCGACAATCGAAGAGACTCTTGGAAGACTGGATACTGACTTATCCTGCTCGTCGAAGCTCAACTTGAAAGTCAAACCAGGGAAGTGTCAACTTTTCCAGACAAAAGTACAGTGCCTTTGACATCTCGTCACCAGGAAGGGCATAACTCCAGATGATGAGAAGATCCACACTGCACGACAGTGGTCCCGACCTACCATGGAAAGAGAATTACGTGCATTCCTCGGTCTAGCTGGCTATTACAGGAGGTTTGTGCCAGGCTATGCACAGTTGGCTACTCATCTCCATGACCTACTAAGGAAACCAGAAGGTGTTCGAGAAGCTAGTTGGGAAAGACATACTAAACATGATACTTCACAGAGCATCACAGGGGCCTGGACTCAAGCATGTGCACAGAGCTAATTTCTGATTCTGGATTTGGTGTTGGTGTGAAGGACGATGGTAATGATTGTGGGTTTGTTGGTGCAGTGGGAATCAAAGGGATCTTTTCGGTGAAGCGCTCTTTTATGAGCTGTTTTTTGAGAGCTCTGGTGGCTAGGGGCACTGGTCATTCATACCTCTCCTGCACTTCTTGCTGTACAGGTGATGTTAAAGGCTAGACCAGTGGTTTTCAAACTTTTTTGATTAAAGGATCCCCTTTTCAAATGGATTAGTAATCACTGATCTCCAATCTAAATTATAATGTTATATGGAGAGTTGGCATAGACTCGATGATCTGAATGGCCTCCTTCTGTCCCGTAAATGACTCTGTGTCTCTATGTGAAGACTCCTTTCACGCTCTCAAGCAGAAGCTCATCTCATCACCAGTCCTTGGTTACCCAGATTTCCATCTTCCTTTTGTACTGGAAACTGATGCCAGGTTCCTTGGTCTAGGCACTGTACTGTCCCAGGTTCAATTGCAGAAAAGAGTGGTTATCGCCTACGCTAGTCGGAGTCTTAAGCCATATGCAGAATTATTCCAACATGAAACTCAAACTGCTAGCTGTGAGGTGGGCTATTGCTCAAAAGTTCAGAAACATTCCAATCGGTGCAGTGTTTAAAGTGTTTACAGACAACAACCTGCTCAGCTACTTATAGACATCCTCCAAGCATGGAGCAATAGAGACCAGATGGGCAGCTGACCTCTCTCAGTTCAGATTCCAGATAAGATACAGGTCTGGCAAAAGTAATGGAAATGCTGATGCTCTCAGCCGGAAGACTGACCATGGGAGGGAACCCACCTCCGTCATGTTAGAGGAGATTACAGTTGATGCCATGCACCTGCCTCGAGCAAATGGCAGCCTTCATATCCCAATTCCCCATGAAATCTGGGCCAGGATTCATCAAAGTGTCACTGATGTGCCTATGAATGAGATTCAGACCAGATCCAGAAGGGTAGAGCTACACATGTTCTCACCTTTGCCACCAATTTTAAAGGAGCACCACAGGCAGCTTCAGCTTGTTGATGCAGACATCAGTAGATTCCTGGAAAACTAAACATTCACCCACCCGACGTTAACTTCTGAAGGAGTCCAAATGGCAAGTAAATTGTTCAGGTGCTGGAAAAGGATCAGGCAGGAAGATGGTATTCTCTACCGACTTGTTCACAATGGTGGGAGGGAGGTGAAGCCACTCATCTTCCCCAGCAGCCTCAAGCTTCAAGTGTTGGAAGCAGTTCATGATCAGGCAGGCCACCAGGCATTGGAAAAGACAACTGTGCTGACAAGTGGGCAGTGCTACTGGCTAGGATTGTCTGCTGATATTGTTAACTACTGTCAGAACTGCAAGAGGCGTACTTTGGCCAAAGTAGGGAAGCAGCTTCACCCCAACATGGGATCCCTGATGGCTACTAGGCCATTGCAAGTATTCGCGATGGATTTCACAGTCCTCGACCCCAGCAGCAATTGGGTGGAACACGTTCTTGTACTAACCGATGTCGTCACCAAGTTTACACAGGCAATTCCCACCAGTGATGAGAAAGCCTCAACCGTAGCCCGAGTTTTAGTGCGTGACTAGTTTGATCGTTTCGGCATTCCATGCAGAATACACAGGGGCCAAGGGTGCAATTTTGAGAGTAAGATCACACAAGAGCTTTGCAAGGTGTTTGTATTGTCAAGAGTCGCACCACTCCCTACCATCCTGAGGGTAATGGACAGTGTGAAAGGTTCAATTGTACTCATGACAGACTGCGCACACTACCTCCCGAAGGAAGTGGCCGAGTACCTTCCAGAACTGGTTTATGCATATAACAGTACCCCACATTCTTCAACAGGCTATTCTCCACACTACCTCTTCTTTTGGAGAGACCCAGTTCTTCCAGTAGGCAATCTACTGGGGTTCAACATGCATTCTGAAGGTGATGGCCAAGTTGATGATTGGATAGCTGAGCGTCATACACGGCTACATCATGCATTTGAGATGGCATTGAAGACGACAGGAAATGAAGCGCTGAGAGGAAAAGTGTTACACGATCGCAAGGCTGACCATGTGGATTTCCTGATCGGCGCAAGAGTATTTATCAAGAACAGTAACATAAAGGGTGGAAACAAGATACAAGATGTCTGGGCTCCTGAACCCCACAAAGTCGTTCAGCGTCTTGACACTGGTGGTCACACTTATGATGTGGAACTGGTGACTGGAGGGTAACCTCACAAGACGGTTCACAGAGGGGAGCTGCTTGATGCCAGAAGCCTTGTAGATGACGACTGTTTTGGTGACTGCAGCTTTGATAGTAGCGGAGGTGCGGGAGCGGGCTTACCGCTGGGAAGTCAATTTCAGTGTAAGTTTAAAAGTTAATTCCCTTTTGTTTTCGGAGGACCAGGGGACTGCTGGGTAAGTAAAAACTATATATTTGGGTGGTGGCTGTACCCGAGACACTACACGTGTAGTGTCTCCCACCCACCCTCCTCCTCTAACCAAAAAAAAGGACTCTGTTGTGTTGATAAGGTAAGCTTTTTATTTAAGAAGTTCTGTCCGTTGGATTGCTAACCTAACAAGTTTTGACTTTTTTTTTGGTTTTTCAGTAGATTTGTTGGGAATTTAGAATAGAGGGAATGGAAGTTAAGGCAGTTGTATGTTCCTCCTGCAGAATGTGGGAGGTAAGGGTCGCCAAGAGTGTCCCTGCTGACTGCATCTGCGGGAAGTGCACCCAACTCCAGCTCCTCGAGAACCGTATTAGGGAACTGGAGCTGGATGAACTTCGGATCATTCGGGAGGCGGAGGGGGTTATTGAGAGGAGTTATGGGGAGGTAGTCACACCTCAGGTAAAAGAAGTAGGTAGATGGGTTACCGTCAGGGGAAGGAGAGGGAACCAGCAGGCAGTGCAGGGATCCCCTGTGGCCGTTTCCCTCAACAACAGGTATACCGTTTTGGATACTGTTGCGGGGGACGACTTACCAGGGGTAAGCAATGGGGTACAGGTATCTGGCACAGAGTCTGTCCCTGTTGCTCAGAAGGGAAGGGGGAAGAGGAGCAGAGCATTAGTCATTGGGGACTCCATAGTTAGGGGAACAGATAGGAGGTTCTGTGGGAACGAGAGAGACTCACGGTTGGTATGTTGCCTCCCAGGTGCCAGGGTTCGTGATGTCTCGGATCGTGTTTTTGGGATCCTTAAGGGGGAGGGGGAACAGCCCCAAGTCATGGTCCACATAGGCACCAACAACATAGGTAGGAAGAGAGATGGGGATTTAAGACAGAAATTCAGGGAGCTAGGGTGGAAGCTTAGAGCGAGAAAAAACAGAGTTGTTATCTCTGGGTTGTTGCCCGTGCCACGTGATAGCGAAGCGAGGAATAGGGAGAGAGAGGAGTTGAACACGTGGCTGCAGGGATGGTGCAGGATGGAGGGTTTTGGTTTCCTGGATAATTGGGGCTCTTTCTGGGGTAGGTGGGACCTCTACAAACAGGATGGTCTTCACCTGAACCAGAGGGGTACCAATATCCTGGGGGGGAGATTTGCTAGTGCTCTTCGGGGGGGTTTAAACTAATTCAGCAGGGGAATGGGAACCTAAATTGTAGTGCCAGTGTACAGGATGTTGAGAGTAGTGAGGTCAGGGATAAGGTTACAAGGACGCAAGAGGGCACTGGCAAGCAAGAACTTGGTTTAAAGTGTGTCTACTTCAACGCCAGGAGCATCCGGAATAAGGTGGGTGAGCTTGCAGCATGGGTTGGTACCTGGGATCTCGATGTAGTGGCCATTTCGGAGACATGGGTAGAGCAGGGGCAGGAATGGATGTTGCAGGTTCCGGGATTTAGATGTTTCAGTAAGAACAGAGAAGATGGTAAAAGAGGGGGTGGGGTGTGGCATTGTTAATCAAGGAGAGCATTACAGCGACAGAAAGGATGTTTAAGGACTCGTCTACTGAGGTAGTATGGGCCGAGGTTAGAAACAGGAGAGGTGAGGTCACCCTGTTGGGAGTCTTTTATAGACCTCCAAATAGTTCCAGAGATGTAGAGGAAAGGATAGCGAAGATGATTCTCGACAGGGGCGAGAGTAACAGGGTAGTTGTTATGGGGGACTTTAACTTTCCAAATATCGACTGGAAATACTATAGTTCGAGTACTTTAGATGGGTCAGTTTTTGTCCAGTGTGTGCAGGAGGGTTTTCTGACACAGTATGTAGACAGGCCAACCAGGGGCGATGCCACATTGGATTTGGTACTGGGTAATGAACCCGGCCAGGTGTTAGATTTAGATGTCGGTGAGCACTTTGGTGATAGTGATCACAATTCGGTTAGGTTTACCTTAGCGATGGGCAGGGACAGGTATATACCGCAGGGCAAAAATTATAGCTGGGGAAAAGGAAATTAAGATGCGATTAGGCAAGATTTAGGATGCGTAGGATGGGGAAGGAAACTGCAGGGGATGGGAACAATCGAAATGTGGAGCTTATTCAAGAAGCAGCTACTGCGTGTCCTTGATAAGTATGTACCTGTGAGGCAGGGAGGAAGTTGTCGTGCGAGGGAGCCGTGGTTTACTAAAGAAGTTGAAGCACTTGTCAAGAGGAAGATGGCGGCTTATGTTAGGATGAGACGTGAAGGCTCAGTTAGGGCGCTTGAGAGCTACAAGCTAGCCAGGAAGGATCCAAAGGGAGAGCTAAGAAGAGCAAGGAGAGGACACGAGAAGTCATTGGCGGATAGGATCAGGGAAAACCCTAAGGCTTTCTATAGGTATATCAGGAATAAAAGAATGACAAGAGTTTGATTAGGGCCAATCAAGGATAGTAGTGGGAAGTTGTGTGTGGAATCAGAGGAGATAGGGGAAGTGTTAAATGAATATTTTGCGTCAGTATTTACAGTAGAGAAAGAAAATGTTGTCGAGGAGAATACTGAGATTCAGGCTAGTAGGCGAGATGGGATTGAGGTTCACAAGGAGGAGGTGTTATCAATTTTGGAAAGTGTGAAAATAGATAAGTCCCCTGGGCGAGATAGGATTTACCCTAGGATTCTCTGGGAAGCTAGGGAGGAGATTGCAGAGCCTTTGTCCTTGATCTTTATGTCGTCATTGTCGACAGGAATAGTGCTGGAAGACTGGAGGATAGCAAATGTTGTCCCCTTGTTCAAGAAGGGGAGTAGAGACAGCCCTGGTAATTATAGACCTGTGAGCCTTACTTCGGTTGTGGGTAAAATGTTGGAAAAGGTTATAAGAGACAGGATTTATAATCATCTTGAAAAGAATAATTTCATTAGCGATAGTCAGCACGGTTTTGTGACGGGTAGGTCGTGCCTCACAAACCTTATTGAGTTTTTCGAGAAGGTGACCAAACAGGTGGATGAGGGTAAAGCAGTGGATGTGGTGTATGTGGATTTCAGTAAGGCGTTTGATAAGGTTCCCCACGGTAGGCTATTGCAGAAAATACGGAAGTATGGGGTTGGAGATGATTTAGAGCTTTGGATCAGAAATTGGCTAGCTGAAAGAAGACAGAGGGTGGTGGTTGATGGCAAATGTTCATCCTGGAGTTTAGTTACTAGTGGTGTACCGCAAGGATCTGTTTTGGGGCCACTGCTGTTTGTCATTTTTATAAATGACCTGGAAGAGGGTGTAGAAGGGTGGGTTAGTAAATTTGCGGATGACACGAAGGTCGGTGGAGTTGTGGATAGTGCCGAAGGATGTTGTAGGGTACAGAGGGACATAGATAGGCTGCAGAGCTGGGCTGAGAGATGGCAAATGGAGTTTAATGCGGAAAAGTGCGAGGTGATTCACTTTGGAAGGAGTAACAGGAATGCAGAGTACTGGGCTAATGGGAAGATTCTTGGTAGTGTAGATGAACAGAGAGATTTTGGTGTCCAGGTGCATAAATCCCTGAAAGTTGCTACCCAGGTTAATAGGGCTGTTAAGAAGGCATATGGTGTGTTAGCTTTTATTAGTAGGGGGATCGAGTTTCGGAGCCACGAGGTCATGCTACAGCTGTACAAAACTCTGGTGAGACCGCACCTGGAGTATTGCGTGCAGTTCTGGTCACCGCATTATAGGAAGGATGTGGAAGCTATGGAAAGGATGCAGAGGAGATTTACTAGGATGTTGCCTGGTATGGAGGGAAGGTCTTACGAGGAAAGGCTGAGGGACTTGAGGTTGTTTTCGTTGGAGAGAAGGAGGAGGAGAGGTGACCTAATAGAGACATATAAGATAATCAGAGGGTTAGATAGGGTGGATAGTGAGCGTCTTTTTCCTCGGATGGTGATGGCAAACACGAGGGGACATAGCTTTAAGTTGAGGGGTGATAGATATAGGACAGATGTCAGAGGTAGTTTCTTTACTCAGAGTAGTAGGGGCGTGGAACGCCCTGCCTGCAGTAGTAGTAGACTCGCCAACTTTAAGGGCATTTAAGTGGTCATTGGATAGACATATGGACGAAAATGGAATAGTGTAGGTCAGATGGTTTCACAGGTCGGCGCAACATCGAGGGCCGAAGGGCCTGTGCTGCGCTGTAATGTTCTAAAAAAAAAATGATGTAGGAACAAACAACACACGCAGTGATGTGTTAGCTGGCAGTGGCTCAAGTGATGAGGAATTTGTTAGTGACATTGACTCCTAGGATGACCCGTGTGTTATGAATTTAGAGGGCACACCTAGTGTGTGGAGGCCTATCACAGTACCTGAAGATGATGCAGAAATGTCACGAAGTGAGACTGCAGCTGAAGCGGTCAGTGTTCCTGCTCATGAAGTCCCTGAAGACATGAATGACATAGACCCCGCCACCGAGCTCAGGCTAAACTGAATTAAGGTGAGAGTGTTTCCGACATACATCTCAGCTGCTCCCACATCATATTAAAGGAAAAGATAGACAAATTTTTAATTAGTAATGGGTTGAAGGATTATGGAGAATGGGCAGGAAAGTGGAGTTGAGGCCGACATGAGGTCAGCCATGATCATATTGAATGGCGCAGCAGGCTTGAGGGATTGAATTGCCTACTCCTGCTCCAAGTTCTTATGTTCTTATCTGTTGAGAGTACCCGTACAGATGACAGGTTAAGAAGGTCATCTTGAGCAAATGCTGGCCATCATCCCAACTCTCACCATTTGCCCAGATCTGTGATTAATGACAGAAATGTTGTCACTACTGGGGATTCCAACATTTTAGCTATCATAGCCCAAACAAACTTGTTAATTCTGCAGTTGCTTATGAAACAGTAGATGTTGATATGTGTAATTGATGGGACAGTAACTCATAAGCAGGGAAATATATAGCGGGAGGATCGGGCTGTCTCGTCAGCTACTGTGAACCGATGAGCAAGTATTTCCTTGGAGTTTGGAGCAGCTTCAGCTTCATTGGACATTCTCCTCAGGATACGCACCTCTAGGCCAATAGGTGGCGGTGTTGATGGAGAGCGCTGGGTTGGGGGAGTTTTTGGACCTGGAAGTCTCTTTGGGAACTGGAACCGTGTCTTTGGCAGGCTCATGGGTGGAGCCGGAGGGGCATGGGTAGGAGACTGATGTGTGGGCAGGAGAAGAAACAGCCAGAGGGAGCAGCCTGTGGGAAACAGTACCGGCAGGAGGGAATTGGGGCGTGCATCCAGCTACCAACAGCCACCGAAGACTAGCCTGGGAGGTCGGAAGCCGAGATGCTTAAAGGGGCTCTGCTGAACTGGATAGCAAGGTAATCTGTGGCTAACGGGTTCAAGTGGAACTAGCAACTGGAGGGCCATGAGCACACCTGCTCTCAACTTTGTTCTTGCAGCGCTTCAAGTACAGTATTTAAATCTAAAACCCCCTTGCAAAGCGTGGGGATAAGAGGTCTAAAGAGAAATGTTCAGGATCACAAACCTGCACTTCTGCTGAAGTGAGGCATTCCTGCGTCTCAATGTTCAACAAACAAGTCTGCAACACTGCTGATTCGAAACAAAGAGTTAAACTCTCAACGGTTCTCCAACAAGGGGGGGGGGGGGGGGGCGTGGGAGATGGGGTTGGGGGATGGTTGCAAGCAATGGTCATCAACTGTAATGAGTTTGTTTGTTTTTAGTCTTCTCCAGTGCACTTTTATGTTTGGTGCCAGTGGAATAAACAGACACTGAGCGGGAACCTTCATGCATTCAGTGTGCTTTTTCCTGCTTTACATGAGTCAAAAAACTCCAATAAGTCATATTATTCCATTTAAGCAAACTACCTTTCCTGCATTCCACCGATAACATTTGAGGCTTTGTTCAATAAAACATGAACATATTTCTTGTTATTTAGTAACATGGTGTGACTGCTGATTCCATCAGAAAAAAACTTTACTTTCTGGTTTGGTAACTAGCTTGCCACCACATCATCCATATTCTTCTCTTCCTCTTTGGCCTCCTTGTCTCGGGAGACAATGGGTAAGTGCCTGGAGGTGGTCAGTGGTTTGTGAAGCAGCGCCTGGAGTGGCTACAAAGGCCAATACTAGAGTGACAGACTCTTCGACAGGTGCTGCAGAAAAAATTGGTTGTCGGGGCTGTTACACAGTTGGCTCTCCCCTTGCGCTTCTGTCTTTTTTCCTGCCAACTACTAAGTCTCTTTCACTTGCCACACTTTAGCCCCGCCTTTATGGCTGCCCGCCAGCTCTAGCGATCGCTGGCAATTGACTCCCACGACTTGTGATAAATGTTACAGGACTTCATGTCGCGTTTGCAGACGTCTTTAAAGCGGAGACATGGACAGCCGGTAGGTCGGATCGGATACTAGTGGCGAGCTCGCTGTACAATGTGTCCTTGGGGATCCTGCCATCTTCCATGCGGCTCACATGGCCAAGCCATCTCAAGCGCCGCTGACACAGAAGTGTGTATAAGTTGGGGATGTTGGCCGCCTCAAGGACTTCTGTGTTGGAGATGCGGTCCTGCCACCTGATGCCAAGGATTCTCCGGAGGCAGCGAAGATGGAATGAATTGAGACGTCGCTCTTGGCTGACATACGTTGTCCAGGCCTCGCTGCCATAGAGCAAGGTACTGAGGACACAGGCTTGATGCACTCAGACTTTTGTGTTCCGTGTCTGTGCCCCATTTTCCCACACTCTCTTGGCCAGTCTGGACATAGCAGTGGAAGCCTTTCCCATGCGCTTGTTGATTTCTGCATCTAGAGACAGGTTACTGGTGATAGTTGAGCCTAGGTAGGTGAACTCTTGAACCACTTCCAGAGCGTGGTCGCCGATATTGATGGATGGAGCATTTCTGACGTCCTGTCCCATGATGTTTGTTTTCTTGAGGCTGATGGTTAGGCCAAATTCGTTGCAGGCAGCCGCAAACCTGTCGATGAGACTCTGCAGACACTCTTCAGTGTGAGATGTTAATGCAGCATCGTCAGCAAAGAGGAGTTCCCTGATGAGGACTTTCCGTACTTTGGTCTTCGCTCTTAGGCGGGCAAGGTTGAACAACCTGCCACCTGCACTTGTGTGGAGGAAAATTCCTTCTTCTGAAGACTTGAACACGTGTGAGAGCAGCAGGGAGAAGAAAATCCCTAACAGTGTGGGTGCGAGAACACAGCCCTGTTTCACCCCACTCAGGATAGGAAAGGGGTCTGATGAGGCATCACTATGCTGAATTGTGCCTTTCATATTGTCATGGAATGAGGTGATGATACTTAGTAGCTTTGATGGACATCCGATCTTTTCTCGTAGTCTGAAGAGACCACGTCTGCTGATGAGGTCAAAGGCTTTGGTGAGATCAATGAAAGCAACGTAGAGGGGCATCTGTTGTTCGCGGCATTTCTCCTGTAGCTGACGAAGGGAGAACAGAATGTCAACGGTCGATCTCTCTGCACGAAAGCCACACTGTGCCTCAGGGTAGAAACACTCGGCCAGCTTCTGCAGCCTGTTTAAAGCGACTCGAGCGAAGACTTTGCCCACTATGCTGAGCAGGGAGATTCCACGGTAGTTGTTGCAGTCACCGCGGTCACTTTTGTTTTTATAGAGGGTGATGATATTGGCATCGCGCATGTCCTGTGGTACTGCTCCCTCGTCCCAGTACAGTCAAAGCAGTTCATGGAGTGCTGAGAGTATAGCAGGCTTGGCACTCTTGATGATTTCAGGGGTAATGCCGTCCTTCCCAGGGGCTTTTCCGCTGGCTGGAGAATCAATGGCATCACTGAGTTCTGATTTTGTAGGCTGTCTGTCCAGCTCATCCATGACTGTCAGAGACTGGGCTGCATTGAGGGCGGTCTTAGTGACAACATTCTCCCTGGAGGACAGCTCGAGGTAGTGCTCAACCCAGCGGTCCATTTGCTTGCGTTGGTCAGTGATTGTGTCCCCTGATTTAGATTTGAGGGGGGCGATCTTCTTGACGGTTGGCCCAAAAGCTCTCTTAATGCCATCATACATTCCTCTGATGTTTCCAGTGTCTGAGGCCTGCTGAATATGACTGCATAGGTGTTGTCAGTAGTCATTTGCGCAGCGCCTGGCTGTTCTTTGTGCAGAGCTTCTGGCTGTTTTAAGTGCTACGGATGTTAACTCGCTGGGGGCTTTTTTGTAGTTCAGCAGTGAAATGCGCTTAGCGGCTAAGACAGGTTCCAGCTCTTCAAAATGAGATTGAAACCAGTCTGCATTCCGCTTCACACGTTTGCCATAGATGGTCATGGCTGACTCATAGATGGCGTCTCTGATGTGGGCCCGCTTGGTCCCTGCATCCCCTGTGGGAGTGTTTTGAAGGGCTTTTTCAAGTGAATTTAGAAATTTTTGTAACAGCTGTGGATAAGAAATTCTGCTCGTGTTGATGCGCGGGTGACCATTCTGCTTGGAGTGATGCAGCTTCTTTGGTTTGAGTCTAACCTTGCTGCACACCAGGGAGTGGTCAGTGTTGCAATCCGCACTGTGGAAGCTGCGTGTGATTTGAACACAGTTTAAGGAGGCTCGTCTTGTGACGATGAGGTCCAGCTGGTTCCAACGACGTGATCTTGGGTGCCTCCAAGAAACCTGGTGACAGGGTTTAGTGTGAAAGAACAAGTTGGTGATGTAGAGGTTATGATAAGTACACAACTCAAGCAGTCTCTGTCCATTCTTATTCATCCTTCCAATGCCATGAGTCATGGTAGGCCCCAACCCTGGCATTAAAGTCCCCCAGCAGGAACAGATGTTCGGTATTGGGGATGCTACTAATGATATTATGGAGTTCCTCGTAGAACTGGTCTTTATCTTCAGGTGGGGAGCAGAGTGTTGGAGCATAGATGCTGAGTAGGTGTACTGGACCAGAGGCGATGAGCAGTCGGATGTAAAGTATGCGTTCTGAGCCATTTGAAGGTGGCTCTATCATGCTGAGCAAAGAGTTTCTGATGGCGAAGCCCACTCCATGCTGTCTTGGTTCTTCAGGATCCCTACTCTGCCAGAAGAAGGTGTAGTCTTGCTCTGTGAGAGATCCGCTCGCAGGGAGGCGTGTCTCCTAAAGTGCTGCAATGTCCACATTGAGTCTACAGAGCTCGTTGTGAATGATGGCGGTCTTCCGAGAATCGTTGATTTGTGTAAGGTCTTCCGACAGGCCAGGACACATAGTTCTGAAGTTTCAGCTTGCAAAATGAAGGGATGGTACCTTCTTTCCTTTTTTCGTGCTGTTTGGTGCAGTGTTGCAGTCCGCTTTTCGGGCAATGACCCTGAGCTCCAAGCACCCAATGAAGCAGGTGGACTGTGGCGGGACAGAACGTTATTGACCAGGGGCTGCCCGGTTTGAGGCGGGCGGCAGCTGTCCAGTGAGGTGCAATGACCTCTCCCACCGACAAAGGCAACGCATGGCACCCAATCTCAACGCCAATTGAGCTGGACTTATAACCCGTAACTGCTGCCTTCTGTGTTGTTTCGGTCGCTGTGAGGTGACTATGGAGTGACCTCTCCATGGCGCATGCCTGGGCGAATGTATGGAGGTTGTGAGTTGCCCAAGCGTCAAAACCCCCCTCTTGGCCTTTCTGGTGGGGTCCAAAGGAGTGCAGAGCATGACGTCTGGCACCGGTATGGCTGCAGGAACTGCCGGAAACATGCCAAAGGTGACACATGACCGCCTACGGGGGTCCGCTCCGGATTTTGTGTTCGGATTTACTCCCTTAGCCTTGGACTCTCCTGGGACGCCCACAAGGCAGTGGGGTTGTTAGGGCCCCTGCTCAGGGATAGGTGGATGCCGGTGAGAGGAGGGGGTGCGAGGGGGAGGGGTGGAGGGAAGGGGGTGCGAGGGGGAGCTGGGAAGGCGGCTGTAGAGGGGTGGGGGGCAGGGGGGTGCAGGGAAGCTCCGTGGTGTTAATATTCCAGAAAGGCAGTTCATGAAGGATAGGGGTAGGCAGTGGCGGAGTGGTATTATCACTGGACTAGTAACCCAGAGACCCAGGGTATTCCTCTGGGGACATGGGTTTGATCTCCCACCACAGCAGAAGGTGGAATTTGAATTTAATTAATAAATCTGGAATTAAAAGCTAGTCTAATGATGGTCATGAAACCATTGTCGATTGTTGTAAAAACCCATCCGGTTCACTAATGTCCTTACCTGGTCTGGCCTACATGTGACGCCAGACCCACAGCAATGTGGTTAACTTTTAGATGCCCTCTGAAATGGCCTGGCAAGCCACTCAGTTGTACCTAATCGCTACGAAGTCAATGAAAAGGAATGATACCGGACGGAGCACCCGGAATCGACAACGGCAAACCCAGCCCTGTCGACCCTGCAAAGTCCTCCTTAGTAACATCTGGGGACTTGTGCCAAAGTTGGGAGAGCTGTCCCACAGGCTAGTCAAGCAACAGCCTGACATAGTCATACTCACGGAATCATAACTTACAGACAATGTCCCAGACGCTGCCATCACCATCCCTGGGTATGTCCTGTCCCACCGGCAGGACAGATTCACCAGAGGTGGTGGCACAGTGGCATACAGTAGGGAGGGAGTTGCCCTGGGAGTCCTCAACATCGACTCCGGACCCCATGAAGTCTCATGGCATCAGGTCAAACATGGGCAAGGTAACCTACTGATTACCACCTACCGCCCTCCCTCAGCTGATGAGTCAGTACTCCTCCATTTTGAACACCACTTGGAGGAAGCACTGAGGGTGGCAAGGGCACAAAATGTACTCTGGGTGGGGGACTTCAATGTCCATCACCATGAGTGGCTCGGTAGCACCACTACTGACCGAGCTGGCCAAGTCCTAAAGGACATAGCTGCTAGACTGGGTCTGCGGCAGGTGGTGGGGAAACCAACACGAGGGAAGAACGTACTTGACCTCGTCCTCACCAATCTGCCTGCCGCAGATGCTTCTTCTGTCCATGACAGTATTGGTAGGAGTGACCACCGCACAGTCCTTGTGGAGACAAAGTCCCGCCTTCACACTGAGGATACTGTCCATCGTGTTGTGTGGCACTATCGCCGTGCTAATTGGGATAGATTTCGAACAGATCTAGCAATGCAAAACTGGGCATCCATGAGGCGCTGTGGGCCATCAGCAGCAGCAGAATTGTACTCAACCACAATCTGTAACCTCATGGCCCGGCATATCTCCCACTCTACCATTACCATCAAGCCAGGAGACCAACCCTGGTTCAATGAAGAGTACAGGAGGGCATGCCAGGAGCAGCACCAGGCATACTTCAAAATGAGGTGTCAACCTGGTGAAGCTACAACCCAGGACTACTTGCATGCCAAACTGTGTAAGCGGCATGCGAAAGACAGAGCTAAGCGATCTCAGAACCAATGGATCAGATCTAAGCTCTGCAGTCCTGCCACATCCAGCCATGAATGGTGGTGGACAATTAAACAACTAACTGGAGGTGGCGGCTCCACAAATATTCCATTCCTCAATGATGGGGGAGCCCAGCACATCAGTGCGAAAGATAAGGCTGAAGCATTTGCAACAATCTTCAGGCAGAAGTGCCGAGTTGATGATCCGTCTCGGGCTCCTCCTGAAGTCCCCAGCATCACAGATGCCAGACTTCAGCCAATTCGATTCACTCCGTGTGATATCAAGAAACGACTGAAGGCACTGGATACTGCAAAAGCTATGGGCCCTGACAATATTCCGGCAATAGTACTGAAGACTGGAACTGAAGAATTTAGATTGGGGGCGGCTGTTTGAGGGTAAATCAACATCTGACATGTGGGAGTCTTTCAAACGTCAGTTGATTAGAATCCAGGAACGGCATGTTCCTGTGAGGAAGAAGGATAAGTTTGGCAAGTTTCCGGAACCTTGGATAACGCGGGATATTGTGAGCCTAGTCAAAAAGAAAAAAGAAGCATTCGTAAGGGCTGGAAGGCTAGGAACAGACGAATCCCTTGAATATAAAGACAGTAGGAAGGAACTTAAGCAAGGAGTCAGGAGGGCTAAAAGGGGTCATGAAAAGTCATTGGCAAACAGGATTAAGGAAAATCCCAAGGCTTTTTATACGTATATAAAGAGCAAGAGGGTAACTAGGGAAAGGGTTGGCCCACTCAAGGACAGAGAAGGGAATCTATGTGTGGAGCCAGAGGAAATAGGCGAGGTACGAAATGAGTACTTTGTATCAGTATTCACCAAAGAGAAGGACTTGGTGGACGATGAGCCTAGGGAAGGGAGTGTGGATAGTCTCAGTCATCTCATTATCAAAAAGGAGGAGGTGTTGGGTGTCTTGCAAAGCATTAAGGTAGATAAGTCCCCAGGGCCTGAAGGGATCTACCCCTGAATACTGAGGGAGGCAAGGGAAGAAATTGCTGGGGCCTTGACAGAAATCTTTGCATCCTCATTGGCTACAGGTGAGGTCCCAGAGGACTGGAGAATAGCCAATGTTGTTCCTTCGTTTAAGAAGGGTAGCAAGGATAATCCAGGAAATTATAGGCCGGTGAGCCTACGTCAGTGGTAGGGAAATTATTAGAGAGGATTCTTCGGGACAGGATTTACTCCCATTTGGAAACAAATGGACTTATTAGCGAGAGGTAGCATGGTTTTGTGAAGGGGAGGTCGTGTCTTACTAATTTGATTGAGTTTTTTGAGGAAGTGACGAAGATGATTGATGAAGGAAGGGTAGTGGATGTTATCTATATGGACTTCAGTAAAGCCTTTGACAAGGTCCCTCATGGCAGACTGGTACAAAAGGTGAAGTGTCACGGGATCAGAGGTGAGCTGGCAAGATGGATACAGAACTGGCTCTGTCATAGAAGACAGAGGGTAGCAATGGAAGGGTGCTTTTCTGAATGGAGGGATGTGACTAGTGGTGTTCCGCAGGGATAAGTGCTGGGACTTTTGCTGTTAGTAGTATATATAAATGATTTGGAGGAAAATGTAGCTGGTTTGATTAATGTAATGCTGGAACTGTACAAAATGCTGGTTAGGCTACAGTTGGAATATTGCGTACAGTTCTGGTCACTACATTACAGAAAGGACATAATTGCTTTGGAGAGAGTACAGAGGAGATTTACAAGAATGTTGCCAGGACTCGAAAGTTGCAGCTATGAGAAAAGATTGGATAGGCTATGGATGTTTTCCTTAGAACAGAGGAGGCTGAGGGGTGACTTAATAGAGTTGTACAAAATTATGAGGGGCCTAGATAGAGTAGACAGGAAGCACCTGTCTGCCCTAGTGGAGAGGTCAATTACAAGGGGGCACAGATTTAAATTGATTGGTAGAAGGATTAGAGGGGACATGAGGAAACATTTTTTCACCCAGAGGGTGGTGGGTATCTGGAATTCACTGTCAAGAATGGTAGTGGAAACCGAAAACCTCAATTCTTTTAAAAGGTACCTGGATTTGCACCTTAAGTGCTGTAACCGGCATGGCTATGGACCAGTTGCTGGAAGGTGGGATTGGATTGGACGGCTAGTTTTTTTTCTGGCCGGCTTGGACACGATAGGCTGAATGGCCTCCTTCTGTGCCGTAATTTTTCTATGGTTCTAAGATAGTATATCCATTGAATGTCATGTAGTTAATTGTTCATTGTGGGATAATGTACAGTACACTCCACAAAAGGTGTGAGTGAGAAAAGGTTCAGGATGGACTTTGTTGGCTTGAAACAAATGTTGGGGAGAAAGGAGTCTCTACAGTTACATGGGTGGATGCAAGTCAGCAACTGCCTGATCATTTTACGAAAAGAAATGCATTTTCAAAAAAATTGTTAGGGGTCCTCGAGGAGGGTCATCTTGCAATGTACTGTTTTGTACATAATATGGAGGTTTTGATTTAATTTGTTTCGAAATTTTGGCTATACATATAAACTTTAATTTTTATTTAGAGAGAGAAAGAAATCTGTTAATTGTATATTAGTTGTGTTTAATTGTATGCAGATGGTGGGCATTAACTGGTGCCCCTAGAAATAGACACAGACTAAAACGGTGATGGTTGGATTTGGAGACGTACGCTTGTAATGTATAACTCTGTAAATAAATGCTTATAAAGTGTGTAATTGGCACCAGTTCTTTTTTTTTTTATTCATTCATGGGATGCAGGCATCACTGGCCAGGCCAGCATTTATTGCCCATCCCTAATTGCCCTTGAGAAGGTGGTGGTGAGCTGCCTTCTTGAACCGCTGCAGTTCATGTTGGGTAGGTACACCCACAGTGCTGTTAGGAAGGGAGTTCCAGGATTTTGACCCAGTGGCAGTGAAGGAACGGCAATATAGTTCCATGTCAGGATGGTGTGTGACTTGGAGGGGAGCTTGCAGGTGGTGGTATTCCCATGTATTTGCTGCCCTTGTCCTTCTAGTTGGTAGAGGTCGCGGGTTTGGAAGGTGCTGTCTAAGGAGCCTTGGTGCATTGCTGCAGTGCATCTTGTAGATGGTACACACTGCTGCCACTGTGCGTCGATGGTGGAGGGAGTGAATGTTTGTAGATGGGGTGCCAATCAAGCGGGCTGCTTTGTCCTGGATGGTGTCGAGCTTCTTGAGTGTTGTTGGAGCTGCACCCATCCAGGCAAGTGGAGAGTATTCCATCACACTCCTGACTTGTGCCTTGTAGATGGTGGACAGGCTTTGGGGAGTCAGGAGGTGAGTTATTCGCCACAGGATTCCTAGTCTCTGACCTACTCTTGTACCCACGGTATTTATACGGCTACTCCAGTTCAGTTTCTGGTCAATGGTAGCCCCTAGGATATTGATAGTGGGGGATTCAGCGATGGTAATGCCATTGAATGTCATGGGGAGATGGTAAGATTCTCTCTTGTTGGAGATGGTCATTGCCTGGCAGTTGTGTGGCACGTATGTTACTTGCCACTTATCAGCCCAAGCCTGGATATTGTCCAGGTCTTGCTGCATGTCTGCAAGGACAGCTTCAGTAACTGAGGAGTCACGAATGGTGAACATTGTGCAATCATCACCGAACATCCCCACTTCTGACCTTATGATTGAAGGAAGGTCATTGATGAAGCAGCTGAAGATGTTTGGGCCTAGGACACTACCCTGAGGAACTCCTGCAGTGATGTCCTGGAGCTCAGATGATTGACCTCCAACAACCACAACCATCTTCCTTTGCACTAGGTATGACTCCAGCCAGCGGAGGGTTTTCCCCGATTCCCATTGACTTCAGTTTTGCTAGGGCTTAACATTGTGCAATCATCATTTCTTAAGTAATAATGCTACACCGCCTCCTTTTTTTTAATCTCCCTCTTAATCCCGCCTGAAAACTCTATATTCAGGGATGTTGAGTTGTCATTCTTGGTTCTCCTTAAGCCAAGTTTCCATTATAGCAACAATATCTTGTTGCCATGTGTCTATCTGTGCCCTCAGCTCATCGGTTCTATTTACTATACTCCTTGCATTTAAATAAATACCCATTAACACTGTCAAATACCTGTGCAGCACACGTTTTAGCCTTTGCTTGTTCTGTCTTTCAGAGTCACTCGCTAATTTTCTGTCTCCCGTTCCCTGCCCTGAAATTGTCCCATCCAAGACTGCGCTCAGGTTCCCATCCCGCTGCCAAGCTAGTTTAAACCGTCCCCAACAGCACTAGCAAACCTTCCTGCAAGGATATTTGTCCCAGTCCTGGTCAGGTGCAGACCATCCAGCTTGTACAGGTCCCACCTTCCCCAGAACTGGTCCCAATGCCCCAGAAATCTGAAGCTCTCCCTCCTGCACCATCTCTCCAGCCACACATTCATCTGGTGTATTTTCCTATTTTTATACTCACGAGCACGTGGCCCTGGGAGCAATCCGGAGATTACTTCCTTTGAGGTCCTGCTTGCTAATCTCATTCCTAACTCCCTAAACTCAGCCTGCAGGACCTCATCCCTCTTTCTTGCTATATAATTGGTCGCCGCTCGGTGATATCCATGACCCTAGCACCAGGGAGGCAACATACCATCCTGGAATCACGCCTGCGACCACAGAAATATCCATCTGTTCCCCTAACTATAGAATCCCTGATCACTATTGCTCTCTTGACCTTTCTCCTCCCCCCTTGCACGGCTGAGCCACCCATGGTGCTCTGGTCATGACTCTCACTGCACTCTCCAGAGGAACCCTCTTTCCCATCCTACTCAGAACACCCATTGTACAGAAAGTCACTTTACATATTTGAAAAATAAAATCCCATATCCACTGCTTCAAGAGCCAGTGTTTCAGCAGCCAAAGTACTTTTAACAACCCTTTTTATTTTCTTAGCTTTACAAGCCAAAGGACAACATTCCCCATTCTTACCCATAAGAAATATTATGAAACCAACTGCACTAGAGTACCCATCAGGAAGATTAGCATCCGAAGCATTGCTAAAAATGACTAGTTTCATGTTCTTTGGGTCACCTAAGAATGGGAATTTAAGTACATGTTTCTCCAGATATAATTTTTTCAATCTTTTATTTGCCCTTAAAGCATTCTCTGCTTTAGGGAGTTTCATCATAGGACTTAACGCCAACACATCAAAACTGGCATCTGGTCTAGCCAGAGTGCTCAACCAGTTCAACTGACCAATCAAGTTTCACAATTGCTCTGTCCCTTCTTGAGATATCATCTTTCTGTGATGAGCTGGACAAATTAATCAGGATGTAACACACTCTAAATAGGATTGTTGATTAAAATTATTCCAGACCTACTTTGCTTAATATCTAAACCAACACATTTAAAAGCCCCACAAACCTGACTGCCAATTTTAAATTCCACTCTATTATTTCTTAAATTCCAGAGTAGTATCCCACAAGAAATCATTAACATGCATCATGAAGATGCCAAAAAGCTTTCCGTTAAAATATCAATAAAACATTGTGGGATTTGCTTCTAGTTGAATACAAACTATTTTCAGCAAACAGATCTCACTAATAAATACCACCCCCTGGAAGCATCAGTCAGGCCATAGACACATTCGTTTAGTTTCCATAGTTTCCCTTCTACATCTGCTGCCTCTTTGGCTAGTTTCAGAAACACTTCTCTCTGAAAAGTATTGCTCTGCAGAAAAGCAGCTTTTATGTTGATTGATCTACACTCCCATGAATATGTGGCCAAAAGGGCTAAAGATTTCAAGACTACTTTTCCAGCTATGGGACAGTCCACTCGAAAATTACTATCACCCACTCGCTCTTCACAGTCCCTAGCAACTAGCCTTGCTTTAGCCTTATAAGTCTGAAGTACAACGAGTTTTTCAGTACAAATCCACCTATGTAACAAAGCTGATTGCCCCTTATCTGGTATCTCAGTATAAATTCCAAATTCCCTCCAAATATTTAATTCCTTTTGTTTTGCCTCTCAATAGTTTATCCTCAAGTTTATTGGTAGCCACCAAAACGTCACGATCATTTGGACTTCTGCTTCTAGTTCTGTTCTCAGATTGTTCTGTTGCCTTTATTTCATTGTCTAATCTATTCAAGCTATGGCGTCAACTTGCACTTTTATGCCTGTCGGAGTACTACTGCAAGATCTTTCTCATGCACTATTGGAAGGATTTTCTCTGGTACGTGAGCGGTTTCTGAGCAAGAGTTACTTCTGGACCCACCATTAGTATTTGACAGCACTTTCCTACTCTTCCCTCCTCTTTCACTTCGTTCTGCCAGTCCATGGACCTCGCTTCTTGGTCATCCTGAATATTTAAATTTGCCAGAAGCTTTTTCTGCCTGCCCCACAATTGTCACACACCTCCATTCATTAGACCATTCTGGACTATATGCCACTTGAGTACCCACTCTGGGCAACTGGCCTTTGGATGTGATAGCTCCCTCCTGTGTGTGACGATCAATCACATTACCACTATCCAGCCCTTGAACTACTGCATTCTGTTCCGCAGGACAATCATCACAAAACACATAAGCAGTTGATATACAAGGTGCATCATTTACTTCTCTCAGCTGCTTAGAGTTCGAGATTTTGTAATTCATCCTAATTAATTGTTAGGAATGAAAATTAAAAGTTTAATTGCCATGTATGATAACTACTGTCTTATCATCACGACCTTACCAGGTCCTTTCCAATCTCTATGACACTCACTGTCTTTTATAATACACCAAATCACGACTTAAATTATGTCTTGGATGGTCTGATACGATGCTTCAGAGCTCTCAGAATTTTTTCCAAGACTTCAGCCTTGATAAATGCCTGTCTCCTTGCATGTAAAGCATTCAAATGTGCAGAAAAAAATGGAACTAACTGTGGTACCATCTAGAGCAGAAGGATTATCGCACAGCACAGAATGCAATTTTAATTTGACCCATGGAATAATTGATAGGGACTCTCTCCTCCAACCATAGAGTCATAGGGAGATACAGCACCGAAACAGGCCCTTTGGCCCACCGAGTCCGCTCCGACCATCAACCACCCATTAATCCAATTTTTCCCTCTCACATCCCCACCTTCCCTCAATTCTCCTACCACCTACCTACACTAGGGGCATTTTCTTTTTACAATGGCCAATTTACCCATCAATCCGCAAGTCTTTGGCATGTGGGAGGAAATCGGAGCACCCGGAGGAAACCCACGCGGTCACAGGGAGAACTTGCAAACTCCAGACAGGCAGTACCCAGAACCGAACCTGGGTCGCTGGAGCTGTGAGGCTGCAGTGCTAACCACTGTGCCGCCCATCTGGGGTGAATTCTTGGTATGAACCGCCTATGCCAGGCAGTTGTCAACTTGCAGCTTGGTTGATCAGCCAAAATTAGATGCAGAATTTCATTGCTCAACACGTGATTCCTTTCACAGAGTCCATTGCTACTCATTGGGACCATGATGTTCATGATTTCACACATGTCTCCGAACTTGTCATTGGCCAATTCCCCTCCAGTATCAGTCAGAAAATTTGTTGGTGTCCCAAATCCTGTCCATATCCATCTCTCCATCATTTTGTCTATAATAACCATTTTGCCATTACCAAGTATTATTATAGAAAAACTAAATCTGGTCACCAGGTCTACAAAATGTAGAATGAAAATATTTCTGTCTTTGTCTCACACTTTAAGATCCATGGCAACTACCTCATTATAGTTATGTGCCAATGAAACGCTTATCATAGGACATGGCGACATCCTCCGATACTTTCAGATTTTACACTTCTCAACAATCTATTCTATTAGTCTCATATACTCTTCATCAACTATAACTACATCTCTTAGCAGGATGTTTACCCTTTGACAAGTAGGGTGAGAAAAGTGTCTATGTCACTTTAAGACTATTTGCTTTCTTTCCTCAATGATTCTTATCACCTAATGCTACTAATTAATACTTGTCTAACACACTGATGAGAAACATCAAGTTTTGTTAAGGGGCGCAATAATATCCTGACTGGGTAAATTGCAGATCTACTGAAATAATCACCTGACCATGCTCTATGTCAAGTTTCATTTGTACCTTTTTCATAGGTTTACTCAATAGCACAGCCAACTAACTAGAGATTACATCAGTACTTATAAAATGGCTTACCCAGCTATTTTACATGGAATTCCTTTTTGGTAGGGACATAACCTGCGTCCACATATCTACTTCATTCTTCCACTGGTCAAATGGTTCAGACTCCAACAACATTGGAGGCTAATCATACCCCAAGAATTTACACTTTCTGTCCGCCATTTTCCAAAATGGCCATTAGGATTTATGTTTATAAAAGCAAAATACTGCAGATGCTGGAAATCTGAAATAAAAACAACAAATGCTGGAAATACTCAGCAGGTCTGGCAGCATCTGTGGAAGAAGGGTCACTGACCTGAAACGTTAACTCTGCTTCTCTCTCCAGAGATGCTGCCAGACCTGCTGAGTATTTCCAGCATTTCTTGTTTTTAATTTTAGGATTTTATGTTTCTTAGTTTCCAAATTTCACCTTTAGGCAGCCATCCTTTGCTACCGTGCTACTATTCCAGAAAGCCAGTTGTTGAAGGAGTCAATCTTTGCACACTTTTACATAAGCAATTATTTACAAAGTTCCACATTACAAGTATACACCTCCCAACTCAACAACCACAGTTTCAGTCTATATTTATTTCTAGGGGCATAAGTGATTCCCCAGTTATTGTCCACCACCTGCATACAATTAAGCACAATTTATGGAACTCAGTGTACAGTTTTATTCTGCCCAGAAGCATGCTGTCTGCAAAGATTTACTTGATAGTGATATTAAAGTAAAGATAAACATTCACATTTTTACTTGACTATCAAAGGAGCTGACGCATCCTGTGGGGTAGAAAGCATTTTGTTGAAAACATGTCTTTTTTTTTTAACACTTGAATATTGCAGTTATCCTGAAGAAATGAAACACAATTAACAAAATTTCAACTTCAGTTCCTACCCTTTGATTTCCAGGTGTTTCTGGCCCTTGTGGCCGCCTTTGCTTCTGCTCCTGACTGACTATTTCCTTCAAATGTTCGTTTACCTGAATCAATTATAAACACAAGTCTAAGATTGGTATCCAATGCAAGTATGTTTTTCCCCCCTTCATTTGAAAACTCAGATAATTTACATCATCGATCAGTGATTTAATGACTACTTAAAATATCATAATGGGAAGTGAAAGATTATATGGGAGAGAGTGCATTAGATACAGAGAAATGGAATTGATGACTGTTATTGCACAGTACACGTTACCAGACCTGATTTGTTGGGATTTACACTACTAATTCATTACTGACATTTCTGGACCAATACCAGAGGAAGTAATGTAGAAATGGGGTGGCGGGGGGGGGGGGGGGGGGCGGGGGGGTGCGGGGGAAGAGAGAGGGAGAGTGAATGAGAGAAAGCGAGACAGGAAAGTCATTAATTTCAAGACATTTTTATGTTTAATTTTGCTAATAAATGTACCCAAGGTTTATATTAAATGTAAATATTTCAATCAGTGCATTCGTAGTTTGAACAAAGGTGGTCAAAAATATTGAAAACATTGATATTGATGCATTAAATTAATCTGTGAAACATTATAGCAGTTTGCGTATTTGAAAGGGCCATTAACTTTTCCTAGTCACTTTGACAATACGAGCTAAACCATATCCACTACAAATGCGTGATATTCAAAAAGGAATGGAACTGCTGACTACCTACAGTGCCTCAGTATTGTAACTCTGACCTACCACAGACAGCAAAACCTTCTTCCGAAAAAAAGTCCAAATATCAGTCCTGTTTATATAGTGATGAGTGGATTACTTGTATGGAGTCAGCCTAAGTAAGATGTTTATAGCAGAAATCTAGCAGCATGTTTCACCTCCCTGGTCAAATTTCTCAATATTGTCCCAGCCCTAGAAATTACATGAGAGTCTTTGACCTTCCCCGTTACATAATCAATACCTTAGTTTCTTTTAATTTTAAATTAAGGTACCCAAAGTCAGCAGTCAGTAAGCCCTGCTCAGTTACAATATGATTAAGTCCAGCATAAAGCTGCCTTAACTCTGCCCCAACAATGTGTCTTAGCCTTAACCCGAGAAGATCACACCCCTTGTGTATCAGTATGACATTTGTTTGTCATGCAAATTATCTTTGCTGATTCTTGGAGTGAGATTGTCAGTTTAGTGTTGTGGGCTCACATCTAATAGCAAGTGGGCTGAGACTGCCCAAACTCATTTTACGTGCAACCCTTACAGCCAGTTGAGAGAGAAACATTTATCCCATTTGTAAGACTATTTGAATTAAGGTCATGGGGTGACAGGACAAAAAGGCAAGGTTTGTTGCAGTGTTTTTGAAAATTGCATTTAATGTATTATGGTTATTAATCATGATGCAATGGAGTCTTCAGTGCTATTTCTTCTGAAATCCTAACTGGAGTTCAGCACCAAGAACACAAAAGAATTGCCACGTCCCTGGCTAGCAGACTGTGTTGGAACAAGGGACCCAGTCCTTGCTTCCCCAATACACAGATAAGTGGTCAGACCAGTTTAGTCACATGACTGACTGACTGTTGGAGATTTTTGAATTTGAACTCGCTAAGAGAAAGAAACACAGAAAGCTCTTGGCGCCTGGACTGAAAAGACCTCTCTCCTGTCTGCTCTCATCCACTTTCACCAGCTTTGGAAACCACTGAAGACATGTGAACCCCAAGAGAGAAAAGTGTCCTACAATGTATAAGGTTTAAGAAGAATACTGGGCCCCAATGAAAAGCAAGACTACTTACAATCAAGGACTACAGCAAGTTTGAAGCACAGTAAAAGCCCCTCTTCAGAGAATGCCTCAAACTTCTCCACTATTTTTCTTCTGATCTTTTCTGTCTCTATTTGCATGTGTGTATCACATATGCATGCTCGCGTGGGGCGCGGCATGTATCTGTACATGTTAACCGAAGTAGAGTTTAAGTTTAAGGTTTAATAAAATTTCACTTTTCTTCTTTAAACCTAAGAAAGCCTGTTTATGCCTTATAATTAGAAAGTGGTGAACAAGGATTCACCAAGGGACAGCTCAAAACACGATGTGTTTAAAAATTAAAAACCTGTTACAATAAGACCAGGTGAAGACAGTAAAAGACCTCTCAACATCTTTCTCACCTGGTCGTAACACTAATCATAAGGTAACGAGCTGAGGAGGGAGACACCCGAATCCTATGAGTAGCCTAAGAATCCTATGACTAGGGTAATCAAGAGGTTGATGAGGTGAATAATATAACCAAGGCAGGATGAGATCAGGGAAGGCAATAGATTGGAGATGATGTAATTAAGAAACAGTTTATCAAGTAAACTGTATAAAATGACCACTGGAACAATGTACTAGCAGAACCCATTACAATCATTCATGAAAGTAGGACTTCTCCTTGCCTGCTCATAAATAAAGATCGCTCGTTGGTACAAGACATCCGACTCTCAAGGCGCTTTTGGGTACCGGGGCAAGCCCTCACCCTTAAATTTGCCGTAGTCAGCAGGATACACCACATCGGGACTGTGACAGTGAGGAGACCAATCAAGGGGTGAGTACCTTTTATTTTACCACCCAGTGTTAGGAAAGGTCTGCCTCACAATCACGGGACTAGTACTTTAAGTGGGTATCAAAGAACCAACGCCTGGAGACTCAAGTGCTGAGCGATCAAAGCGCACCAGGGTAGTAGGTCACGAGTTGAGAGAACCGGGCAGAGAGCCGCGCTCAGAAAGCCGCAATGCAGAGCCTCACAGTAGGTGAAGCCATGCAGGGGATTTAGATGTATCCCGAAGGCCGTTACCATGCAGAAGACCACGCTGAGAGAGACCGCAAGGCAGACCTTCACAAGAGGTCGAGCTGCGCAGGGGATTTAAAGGGTACCCCGTAGGTCCATATACCGCGTAGGGAATTTAAAGGGCATCCTGCAGGTCAATACTGCTTGGGCAGACCACACACTGACAGAATTGGGGAGCGGAAGGGTCCTTTACCTTATAGCAGATGAGAACTTGTCCAGTAAAATGAAAAAAGATGGATTGAAATCTAACAACCCCCCAGAAGTACAAACAGCATGGTGGAAGGGCCAAAAGAAAGGTCTGAAGGATAAGGCAATTAGGATCGGAATCAATTCTCAAATGGGACTCTGCTGGTGAGTCCACAAACATTTCCAAAAGCAGAAACAAACTAACAGCCAATCCAGAAACAAGTCCAGAGATAGAAACAAATTTCAGGAAACGTTTGGTAGAAATTACATTGGAAATACCACAGTAGTTTAAAATGCTGTTGAAAGGACAAAAGAAGAAAAGTGTGCGTGTGTAAGTCTATGTTGTTGTTTGGTATCTTCGTGTGTTCAGAAATTGTTGAATGGTAAATGTGAATGTGTGAAGCCTCTGAGTGAAGTTGTATTAAATTGGTGTAAGTTGAAAGAAGCTAGAAGAAGCTATGATAAAGAGGAGCGTCTTTCTAACTTGCTTTGTTTGGTGGTAGTGAAATGTATGGGGTGGGTCTGGGTTGTACAGATTTCAGACGACCCTGTCAGTGAGGCAGAACAGTAGATGCAGGGGTCCACATGTAAAGACAGATAAATTTAAGCAGTCTGGCTGTTGGTGTATCAGGCTAAGTGTAAGCAGCAGGAGGAAAAGCATAGAAAGCTGGAGTTAGAATTGAGTAAATTAAGGAAGGAGAAGTTAGATAGGTGTGCCATGGTTGACAGGACAAAGAGACAATTACAGAAAGAAAGGGATAAACAAGAGGAGGAATGACCCATACATATAGAGGAAACAACTCAGTGGGCTGGGAAAGTGGAGTTCCTGAAGGCATATTGTGCAGATATATCAAGGGAAAAGAGAGATTGTTGAAGCAGAGGTGTAGTGAAGTTGAGCAGGAGCAAGATTTACTCAGCCCTACCAGAGGAAGGGAGAATGGCGGAGATGGGGTAGCATGTAAATAAAGTGAATGTATGTAAATATATATTGGGATTAAAAACTTGGGGGGAGATGTAGTACAAGGGTATTAAAGGGTTAATCTTGAGAATGTAAAGATTACTGCCCACCATAATGAGATAAGAGATCGTGGGAGAGACTCGAAAGCAGTTACAGCGTGACTTTTCAAGGAGACACACAGGCTAGTGTGGAGTGTATATAGTTACTTTCCAATAAAGATGAATGTTTAAATAATATAGTCTATATTATTAATACAGTCTGGCTAGACTGTATACAGTGGCAACATAAAGAACCAAATATATAACAGGTTGCATCACCTTTGTGCCTCTGTCTGGGGCTCTTGTGGAGGGGCGAGTAGCCATACCTTCAGGAGATATTCCCTTTCCCCCAGTATCCATCCAGAGACTTTGGGGATTGGAGTGAAGAGCTGCGACAGTCCGGATTGGCGCAGGATGAACGAGTCATGGCAGCTGCCAGGAAGGAGAGCACACACATGGAGGAAACTCTTGTTGTGGTCACAGACCAGCTGAACATTGAAGGAATGGATGCCCTTCCTCTTAATGAATCTGACTGGCTGGTCACTAGGTGCCTTGATGGGCACGTGGGTGCAATCAATGATGCCCTGCACCCGTGGGAATCCAGCAATAGCGACTAAATCCTTTGCCCTCTATGCCTGTGAGGCCTCATCTGTTGTGAAATGAATGTACTGTCCAGCTCTGGCAAAGAGGGTGTCAGTAATCTGCGAGATGAAGTTGTGTGCAGCCGTTTGCGAGATGCCACTAAGATCCACAGCTGATCTTTTGAAGGAGCCAGAGGCATTGACTTTGACGGCTACTGGTAGGATATAGCAACTAGTGCAGCGAGGTGCAAGATCTTCAATAATGAGGGCACAGATGTCTGACTGTCTGCCTGGAGAGCCGCAGTCTCCTGTGGCCCTAGTTCCTGGTCATCTCCAGGTAGCTCCATCTTAGTTGTTAGATTCTCTGTTGAGGGTGTCCTTTATCCTCCTTTCTCTTTTCTGCACCCCCCCCCCCCACCACCCCCAACCACCGCCACACCCGCCGTGCACAGGGCCGGGTGCCCTTACTGTGCAGGATGTTGCTCTTCATCGCCACTGGGCCCAAAGTCTTACAGTAGTGCCCCCATTGCCAGCTGCAATCTTCCTTGTGGTCAGGCGGTCGCCCAACTGTCAGCAGCCTTGCCCCCTGCTCTTCCGCCCCCATGACACCAGGAGGGTGATGACCCCCCTGAACTGCCTGAGCGCTGACTGCCCACTCTGCCCATCACTTGTGCTGCACCAAGGGCACCTCTCTTTCAATGGCTGAGTCCCCCTCGGTGTCACTCATCCTGTGCTCGCTGACTTACATTGGCTCCTGGTTAAGCAATGCCTTGATTTTAAAATTCTCATCCTGGTTTTCAAATCCCTCTATAACCTGACCCCTCCCTATCTCTATAATCTCCTCCAGCCCTCAACTCTTCGAGATATTTGTGCTCTTCCAATTCTGGGCTCTTGCGCATCCTGGATTTTAATCATTCCACCATTGACGATTGTGCCTTCAGTTGCCAAGGCGCTAAGCTCCCGAAACCTCTCTGCCTCTTTTTCCTCCTTTAAGATGCTCCTTTAAACTTACCTCTTTGACCAAGCTTTTTGTCATCTGCCTTAATGTCTCCTTATGTGGCCCAGTGTCAAATTTTGTTTGATAATGTTGCTATGAAGCGCATTGGGACGTTTTACTATGTTTAAGGTGCTATAAAAATAACAGTTGTTGTTTTTGATTTGAAAGTAAAGGAGAAAGAGGGAGACAGAGAGAAAAACAGACTACTGATTACACAGCTGTTGTAGCTCTTGTTTGGTGTTTTACAAACTTAACTTATTAAACTCAACGACAGATGTTTTTCTTTATTGTAACCGAGTTTAAATAAAGTTGTATTTTTAAGCAAACAGCCTTTAATTATTTCACATGATTATTAGCTGCTTATGATGACAGAATAGGTAAACATTCTAATTGCTAACTGTTGTCAGAGACAGATAGACAAAGTAGAACTCAGCATCTTCCCTCATTTAAAACTAATTGCCACCTGCATTTTGTTGCTAGTAATTAGAATGTTTATATTCTGTACAATTGCAAATATTTTTTAAATGTAGGCTATAACTAATTTTCAGCTCTGTTCATTCAAACACAGAACGGCCTTTCGTTTTGGAAATATTTTGGTGAATAGACAGTGCAAAGATTTATATGGCACTTCTTAAAATGGCTATGATATTGCAGAGACACTTATGATTGGCAGATGTTCTTTCAAATCGGCTGGACTTTACCTCCTGAGCCCTATTTTCAAACAGACACATGACACTGGCAGGTTTTTTTTGGACTAGTCAGATATACCCAAACTGAAACGACGTTATGATCCCTTCAGAGAGTGAAAAATGGATGGCTGTGAACCAATTGAGCTCTTGTTACATTAACTCACTTGAGTCCAAAGTCTTCAGAAATCAGTGAATCAATGACTGTCTTGGAGCAACAACACTTTTTATTTTAAAAAATGCGACATTCAAGAAACAAAGTGACATTTTACAAACAATGCATCATTTATGTAATGACATGGCTATGGCACAGCAGCACCATTCACATTGTGACTCACCCCTTGGCACAATGGGTATTAATAAAGAGCTGACTTAAGATCCTCACAAGTCTGCTGGAAATGGCAAACCCATGATAGACTTCTCGTTGCTCAAGTATGTCCAAGATGTAAATGATTTAATTGTCTTTGATGGGTCCTCTCATGACTGAAGAGACTGGTGTAGGATTGCCATGGATGTCCACAAAACTGGTAGTTCATATTGACATTGTTGGTGCTTGAGGGAACTTGGAAGCTGCGCCACCTCTAGCCTTCCTCTGGGCACGTCGGATGTCGCAGGTTTGGCGCAGATGGTCCTTGAAACATGCCGAACAAAATTTCAGTGCTTGCCTCCATGTTGACAGGTCAGTTGCAGTGTTTTCCCAAGAGTGGTGGTCTGCAATGCAAAGTTTGTAAGGCTGTTTTTTTCGGGTGTCCTTATATTGTTTGTACTGACCACCTTGATGTCATTTGGCCTGAGACAGTTCTGCATAGAAGGACTGCTCAGGGATTCTGTAATCATCCATGTGGAAGACATGGCCTGCCCATCTAAGTTGAATTTTCTGGAGGGTAGTCGCCATGCTGTTGAGCCCAGTATGATGGAGCACCTCGTTGTTTGTGATTTTGTCCTGCCATCAAATTTTCCTAATGGACCTTAGGAGTTTTTAGTGGAAGCATTCCAGCGCTTTGATGTGGCACCTATGGCAGACCAGGATTCTGTGTCATTCAGCAGGGTGGTAAGGATAATGGCCTGGTAGAGTTTGATTCAAGTCTTGAGCTCAATGCCATGCTGCTTCCAGACACAATCATGGAGTCGACTGTATGCAGAACTTGCTGTCTGCATGCGTGCATGGATATTTTCATGAATAGTGGCATCTCTAGAGAGCACACTATCTAGGTAGGAGAATATTTCTACAGCCTGGAGACTGATGCCATCAATGGGTTTATAATAAAAGCAAAATACTGCAGATGCTGGAAATCTTAAATAAAAACAAAGTACTGGAAATATTCAGCAGCATCTGCAGAGAGAGAAGCAGAGATAACATTTCAGATCTGTGACCTTTCATCAGAACGGTTCTGATGAAAAGTCACAGACCTAAAACGTTAACTCTGCTTCTCTCTCCATCAATGGGTATGTCTGGCGCTTCATAGCGCGTGCCTGGTGCTGGCTGAAACACAACCTCGGTCTGGGAGATACTGATTTGGAGACCAAAGTTTCTGGCAGCACTCGAGAATTTACTTGCCATAGACTGGATGTCTTCCTTGTTGTGGGCAGCTAGGGTAGTCAAATAAACATACTTACATACAAATTAGGAGCAAGAGTAGGCCATTCAGCCCTTCGAGCCTGCTCCACCATTTGATAAGATCATGGCTGATCTGATTGTGGCCTCAACTCTACTTTCCTGTCTATGTGCTATAACCTTTGACTCTCGTCAATCAATAATGTATCTAATTCAGCCTTAAAAATACTCAATAGAATTCCACAGATTAACAACCCACTGAGAAAAAAAATTCTCCTCGTCTCAGTCTTAAATGGGAGACCCCTAATTTTTAAACTGTGTCCCCGAGTTCTAGACTCTCCCATAAGGGGAAACATTGTCTCAGTATCCACCCTTTCAAGTCCCTTCAGGATCTTGTATGTTTCAATAAGATCACCTCTCTTTCTTCTAAGCTCCAATGGATACAGGACCAACCTGTTCAACCTTTCCTCATAAGATAACCCCTTCATCCCAGGAATCAGTCAAGTGAACCTTCTCTGAACTGCTTCCAATGCAATTATAACCTTTCTTCAGCGAAGAGACCAAAACTGTACACAGTACTCCAGATGTGGTCTCACCAACGCCCTGTACAACTGTAGCAAAACTTCCCTTTTATACTCGATTCCCCTTGCAATAAATGCCAACATTCCATTTGCCTTCCTAATCACTTGCTGTACCTGCATCCGAACAGCTGATGGAAATGAACTAACCATTGATAAGGCAGCCGTAATGAAAGGTGATGTGAGCACTTTGCTGAGCTCCTCAACAGAGACTCCCACATCTCAGCAGATTCTCTGCATCAAATTGAGCAGTTGCCTGAGAAAGAAAGCCTGTACCTGCATACAGAAGCTCTCTGATTACTACCTCTGTGACTTGGGTGGAGACATGCAGTCTGGAGAGACTGACGAGCTTCCCTGAATGGAACCTAATATTGATGCCTGCAAGCATGTGTCTGGTGGCTTCCTTAACATTGCAACAAGATTGAAAATTTAGGGAGCCATGACGCATCCTTGCTTTACACCAGTGGTAACCGCAAAGCCATCGGATATTTCACCACAGGCACAAACATGTCCAACCATGCCATCATGTAGTGGGCGCAGGATTCTGACAAATTTGTACAGACATCCTAGCTTGGAGAGCAAGTGCCATACTGTCAAAAGCTTTAGTTTGGTCTATGAACAGCAGATATAGATCCTGATATTGCTCTATGCACTTTTCTTGTGGTTGTCTTGTTACAAATATCAGTTGTCCCATGGTTAGCCCTAAAACCAATTATACCCTTGTGAGGATCTCCCCTGCGATTGAGAGAGGACTTATTCCTTGATAGTTGCCGCACACATTTTTGGATCCTTTCTGCTTCTAGATGCTGACTATGTTGACATCCTTGAGGTTCTGTGGAACTTTTTCCTGATTCCAGATACTCTTGAAGATGGCTGTTTGTTAACAAGCTCTGTACTATTACACTTCCAAACCTCTTCTGGCATGCCATCTGAGCCAGGGGCTTTGCCTTATTTGGTTGATTTGATTGCCTTTATCACCTCTTCAGTGGAAGGAGGAAGAGACAGGCTTTCTTTCTCAACTGCTCAATTTGATGCAGAGAATCTGCTGAGATGTGGAAGTCTCTGTTGAGGAGCTTGGCGAAGTGTTCACACCACGTTTCTATTACAGCTGCCTTATCAGTGGTTAGTTTATTTCCATCTGCTGTCAGGATAGGCACAAAGGTTGTGGTGGGTGGACCATGTACAGTCTTCAGCACATTGTAAAAACATGGATCATGCCTCTCAGCTAGATGTTGCAGCTCATCAGCTTTTGCATTCTGCATTTCTCTTAAAGCACACTGGAGCTTCTGTTTATCATTTTTATCGGCTTATTCTTGATTGTTGATTGTGGAGTTGCTAGAAGACTTGCATGTGCGAGCTGTTTCTGTTTGAGAAGATGGGAGATGTTTTCATCATTCTCATCAAACTAATCTTGGTGCTTGTGCTTGCAGTATCCCAGGACATCTACTGAAGTCTTGAAGCTCTGATCATAGAGCTGTTACCATTCATCTTCTATGTCACTTGGGGGAGGAAGATCAAACTGCAGAGTGATGTTAAGTTGCGTAGCAAGGTCTAAGGCAATAGTAACACCCATTGTGCTGAGGGGTGAGTCACAGAGAGCTGACTGCAGATCCTCATAAGTTAGCTGGAAGTGGTAAACTAAGATCTCAGTGACTGGTACATTTTCGATGAATGACAAACAATCACTGAGTTATGTCAGTAACAAAGCTAATCAAGTTCTGCAATGTTTCTCAGGGGCATTTGATGACAATTCAAACAAGCAGCTGCAACGCTGAATATATGATTGTAGTCACATTTAAAATATTGTGTTCTCTTTTAGGCATGCTACCTTCAAATGCACATGGATTATTGGAGAAGGCTTGGAGGAGGTCTAAATAAAGTACTTTGTATCTTGCTTGCAAAGTAACAAATATTTAAAATTGCACAAGCTGCCCAAGGTTGCGATCTCCTTTCTGCTAGCTTGTTCACATTAACATAACATTGGGACATTTGAATAGAGCTCTCATGTTGCTTGACTGTCAGGTTTAGATTATATTTGACAAACTTAGCATCTTTGTGTCTGAGTTCCATACATCTCACTAAAAATTTGGAACACTCGGAGGCTGAAGTGGGCAGAAAGAGTCAGGCCTGATGGAAAGGGATTGGAGAAGGGTAGAGAGGGAGAAAAGTGGAGAGATGAGGAGAGACAGGGAGGGGAAAAGGGTTCAAAAGACAGTTGAGAAAGAGCGATGCAAGAGAGAGTGAGTGCACGTGAGAGGGTGATTGTTAGAGAGCAAAATAGCAAGCACCTGAGCCAGGAGAGAGCCATAAAAGGGAAAGCGAAATTGTGCATGTGAGGTAGAGAGAGCACTCAATAATGGATGAGCTCTTGAGACTGCATGAGAGAGAAAGCATATAAGAGAGACAGAGCACACAGAGAACAGCATGCACTGAAGAGAATTTGTGAACTCTCCTTCCTTCTCTCCTATAAGTCGCACAAGCACGAGAGAGAAAGAACATAAGAGAGAGTGGAAATGATAGAATGAGCAAACAAGAAAATGAGAGTATGTGGGCATGCGAGAGCATGCATGAGCGCCCTGGAAAGGTGAACAATCACAGCATGAGAGAGAGGAAAACAAAAGGAAACACACAAACACAGTTACACTTGACTGAAATCTTGAGAAAACCTTACAAGGTTTCGTCAGTTCTCATGTGAAAATAAGCCTCAAACTTTGTCATAAAGTAATACAAGATGCAAAATATTTGGAAAATCAGTTTCTTCTCATCCACTCATTGCATTGTTTTTCCTCAGTAGTTATACAGCAATAACAGTTTAAGTTAATCAGCGGCAGACACCCTCCTCAATGCCTCAATGGGTAGCTGCAGGCACTCAATCATATAGATCAGAAAGGCCTGACTTAGTCAACTCAATCACGGTAATCATCACTGGTTGTGTGTGTGGTGTGGGGTGTATGTGAGGCATGTGGTATGGGTGCGTGTGTGGGGGGAGGGGGGGTCGTGGGTGTGTGTGGGGGAGGGAGGGGGTGCGTTCTCAGTTGGTCAGAGTTGGGTTCAGCTTTGAAAGTGCTACAACTGAAATGACTGAAGACATGTGCTGTCTCTAGGTTTACACATGAAGAATTGTCACTTGGGTGAAATATAAGGGAAAAGCGTTTCTGTCCATGGAATTGGACCTCAGCATGTCTTGCTCTCTATAGAAGGGGCAGGGATTAGCAGAAAAATTGGATGGAAAAATTGGGGAAAGAAATGTTTGTTAATGGTGGTCCAATTTTTCTGGCATATAAAATAGAAGGCACCTTGCATATGGTGATTTTGCAAAACTAAAATTATTCAACGTGCAAGGTGTGATTCACAGTCAAGTTCTCTAATTCTATCAAAAGTAAAATTGACTGAACAGCTCTTTCAGGCAAAAAGTCAAATAGCCTTTGATGCTTCTATAGAAAGGTATAATACAGTTTTCATTAAGCAACTTTAAAGTGCATCATAGGTTCTTGCATTACAGAAAGGCATAGACTGGGAAGCAGCAATGATGAATGATTAGGCAGTGCGCTTTTCCACCCATCTCCACCAGAGATGGAGCCTCTACTGTAAGGTATAGGTACTCCACAATCAGCTCAGCTAATAGCTGATATCTATTCATCATACACAGCTATTGAATCGAACAACCTCAATCCCACTCTCCTCACACGTCAATAATTTCATTTTATCGGATTTGTGACACTTTACCTTATTTATCCAGCAGACAATGGCATCTTCAATGTCATATGGAAGCTCTGTGGCTGGGAAGAAGTTTGTGAACTGCTGGATGCAGGAGACCACTTTCCCAATGCTGATCATTTCCACAGTGTAAGCCATCATCAGAGTGTCAATCATAGCCAGGTGAGCGCTCTGTAAAGGGAAAAAATTCAGAGTAGACTTCAGTAAATGTTACAATTGTATGAAAGGCCTGGAAATTCAGATGTGCCTCACAATGTTAACAGCCCACGCTCAAATGGGAAAGTCCGAGGAGCCCCAGAGTTTGGGCTTCGGACTGCATAATAATGTAGATGGCGCTGCAATATTAGCCCGCACAAGCTCGTGCACCAATTTCCAGATAAGTGATTAGGCTGGAACACAGGGTCTTGAGGAGTAAGGGATGGGCCTCGGAGTCCATGATCAGGGATCAGTGGGAGGTGAGGGATCTAATAGGAAGACTGCTGACCTTGGGAGTCAGGAATGCGGTCGGAGACCGCAGGACCAGGAGTGGCGGTGATTATGGTAAGTACTTAAACATTTTTACTTACATGATGGCAGCCTCAGCGCAAACCAAATTTGCAGCAGGGACCAGAAGCAGGCATTAGGCTCCTTATTTGCATATGCAAATCCACTAATGCCTGATTCAGACTTGGGTTATAGACATTTCCTGCTTGTCCTTTACCAAGATAGTGTCCAGCGTGCTTTGCTGTAGAACTATGTGTGCGCATATCGGATGCCATTTTCGTCCCCAAATAGCACCTGTAGCACCCAAAGATCGCAACTGATCCCAATTCCACACCCAGAACGTGTATTAAAGCTGAAATATCAGAAGTGCCAGCTTTTTCTTCATGATCATGCTTCAAAGCTTCTGGTGCTTCACTTTGTTAAATTCAAAGAGGCACTAAGTATGTCCCTACAAGCTTTGGTAAGATTATTAGCTGGGTACATCTCCAATCACTAAACATCACATAAAAATCACATAAACATGGATGCTGGTTTCAACACTAACAGATTCCTTGCAAGGGGAGCAAGTTGATTTCTTTTTGTAGCTTGTTTTACAATAGTCTAAAATAAAATAAATAGTTCAATATAATTACCTATGCACTAATGATTAAAGAAGAAATAAAATGTATTTGGACCCCAATTTTCTGCTCTGGTCTTTAATCACCTACTGTTTGAGTCTTTACAGCATATGATTATAAGACATATCAATTCCTTGACTGGATAGTGGATAGTTACTGCATTTAAAGAATATTGCTTACTGTATTGCAAGCTGTTCATCTGTAACTTGCATTTTTATAGTGTTTTTCATGACCTCAGGATGTCCCAAAGCACTTTACAGCCAACGAGGTACTTTTTGAAGTGTGGTCACTGTTGTAATTTAGGGAAATGTGGCAATCAATTTGCATGCAGCAAGGCTCTACAAACAGCAATTTGGATGACCAAATAATCTGTTTTAGTGATATTGGGTTAACATGTATTACTCTGAGGTCCCCCGCTTCGAGAACAGTGAGATTGCAGAATACAACATACCCATCACCACCACACCATTCCACACTGCCTAAGATCAGTTCCTAACACCTGAGCCCCACAACTCGCTAACAAAGACCATGCATTCCTCACTAGATGTACCACCACACCTGATGATGCCTGATCTCAAGCCCAGGAGCTCACAGGCTGCGTGAAACCTACCTTAGAGCCATGCCATACCTGTACCGGGTGCTCTGACCCCATGCACCAACCAGTTATTGTGCTGCAGGAATGCCTTCACCATCTGGTTATTCCCAAATTGCCAGGGTGGTTCACCATGCACCAGTTTCCGGGTTGCTGTGCCTTACCATCCACCACTTTGATGAAGTAGACACATCCAATTAACAACGCACCAGATAAGTGATGTACCATATGGCCTCACAGATCCTTCCCTTGAGCAGTATAGCTTGAGATGTATTGTACCAAGATCCCCACAATGGCAACACAATCTGAAATCCCAAAACATGATACTGCCCAGCTCTTCTGCTCATCCAGGTCTTGTTTCAGACACAGATCTGATTTCCAGCTCTTTCCAACCTCAAACCTATATTAATATACTCCGTACAGAATGAAAAAAGATTTATTCTTTGTTATATCTTCCCCACCCTTCCCCTGTCAGCATTCCAAAGGGATCCTTCCCTCCACAACACCCTGGTCGACTCCTCCATTACCCCCACCACCTCGTCCCCTTCCCATGGCACCTTCCCCTGCAATCACAGGAGGTGCAATACCTGCCCATTTACCTCCTCTCTCCTCACTATCCCAGGCCCCAAACACTCCTTTCAGGTGAAGCAGCGATTTACTTGTACTTCTTTCAATGTAGTATACTGTATTTGCTGCTCACAATGTGGTCTCCTCTACATTGGGGAGACCAAACGCAGACTGGGTGACCGCTTTGTGGAACACCTCCGCTCAGTCCGCAAGCATGACCCCGAGCTTCCGGTTGCTTGTCATTTCAACACTCCCCCCTGCTCTCATCTCTGTCCTGGGATTGCTGTAGTGTTCCAGTGAACATCAACGCAAGCTCGAGGAACAGCATCTCATTTACCGATTAGGCACACTACAGCCTGCCGGACTGAACATTGAGTTCAATAATTTCAGAGCATGACGGGCCCCCCATTTTACTTCAATTTTTAGTTATTTTTTCTTTTTTATATTGTTTTTTGTGTGTTTATTTTATTTTATTTCATCTCAGTTTGTTCAGTTTGCTTACCCACTTTTTTTTTAATATTTGTACTTGCTGCTGTTCAATTTTCAGTCGGTTAACACCCTATCTGTACTAATGCTTTGTCTTTCAACACATCATTAACATATTGTTTGCCTTTGCTCCATGACCTTCTGGTCAGCTATTGTGACCTTGTCCTATCTACACCTTCTCCTTTGTTATCTCTTGCCCCACCCCCGCTTTACTTGCTTATAATCTTTCACATTTCTAATATTTGCCAGTTCTGAAGAAAGGTCACTGACCTGAAACGTTAACTCTGCTTCTCTCTCCACAGATGCTACCAGACCTGCTGAGTATTTCCAACACATTGTTTTTATTTATTCTTTGTTGACAGCTTCAGCAAAATCCTGGTATACTTTATATGTCAATTCCTTGACTGGATTAGTTACTGTATGTACAGAATATTTCATACTCTAACATTGACTCAATTATTGATTTATTGGATATTTTATATGCTAATCCAGACCAAAGTACGGGAAGTCCTCATCAGGGAACTCCTCTTTGCGGACGGTGCTGCATTAACATCTCACACTGAAGAGTGTCTGCAGAGACTCATCGACAGGATTGCGGCTGCGTGCACCGAATTTGGCCTAACCATCAGCCTCAAGAAAACGAACATCATGGGACAGGACGTCAGAAATGCCCCATCCATAAATATCGGTGACCACACTCTGGAAGTGGTTCAAGAGTTCACCTACCTAGGCTCAACTATCACCAGTAACCTGTCTCGCGGTGCAGAATTCAACAAGCGCAAGGGAAAGGCTTCCTCTGCTATGTCCAGAATGGCCAAGAGAGTGTGGGAAAATGGCGCACTGACACAGAACACAAAAGTCCAAGTGTATCAAGCCCGTGTCCTCAGTACCTTGCTCTACGGCAGCGAGGCCTGGACAATGTACGTCAGCCAAGAGCGATGTCTCAATTCATTCCATCTTCGCTGCCTCCGGAGAATCCTTGGCATCAGGTGGCAGGACCGTATCTCCAACGCAGAAGTCCTTGAGGCAGCCAACACCCCCAGCATATACACCCTACTGAGCCAGCGGCGCCTGAGATGGCTTGGCCATGTGAGCCGCATGGAAGATGGCAGGATCCCCAAGGACACATTGTACAGCGAGCTCGTCACTGGTATCAGACCCACTGGCCGTCCTTGTCTCCATAAAGGCGGGGCTAAAGCGTGGCGAGTCAAAGAGACGTAGCAGTTGGCAGGAAAAAAGACAGACGCGCAAGGAGAGAACCAACTGTGTAACAGCCCCGACAACCAATTTTATCTGCAGCATCTGTGGAAAAGTCTGTCACTCTGGAATTGGCCTTTCTCGCCACTCCAGGCACTGCTCCACAAACCACTGACCACCTCCAGGCGCTTACCTATTGTCTCTCGAGACAAGGAGGCCAAAGAAACAGAAACAAGAAACAATGGGCATTCATGCTTATTTCATTCATTGATCCATAATTGGATACAATAAATCAAGAGCGGGATTAGATGCATTAGAGATTCTTAAGAGAACATTTAAGTTGCTGACCCAATGTATGTGTTACTATATTCGACAATCCTGTACAGTACTAAGGAGGTGCTGTGTGTATGAGGTGCAGTCAGATATTGATTATGGGGCCCTGTCTGATCCCATGTGCTATTTGAAGAGGAGCAGAGGAGTTCTCTCAGTGTTCTGGCCAATATTTATCCCTCAACCAAAACCACCAAAAACAGATTGGCCTGGAATTTCCTGGAACATTAACATAATATAACAGAGCAAGAACAGTTTTTGTCAAGTTTTTCTCCTAAGAAATTTGCACATTATTGATTTATGCCATTTTTATGCTGAAACGCAGGTGGGGGAGAACTTCCTCAATCATTTGCGCCACTTCTGAGACATATCCATTGAAACCCGCTAACACTCTTTTACATAGCCTCACTCCCACACGAAGACCAGTTTATGCGAGTTTTCCGCATTTACGCCAGTAATGTGCTGGTATAGATTTGGGTGCAAAACTTTGCGTGAAGTGTGGCCTGACATCACCGATAACGCTGTAACTGAGATTTCACAGGTGTATCTGCAAATTACTCTGACAGCAGACCAAGTTACCAATAGATGAGGTGAGTGACCTTTTTGTTTTAAAAATTGCTCATCGAGAACTGCACTATCCTTAATCTAAGAGCAGTCAGTCTCTTGTTTGGATCCTGCTCTCCCTCACATGCTCAGAATTAAGCAGCTCGAATGACACTCCCAATGAGCATACATAATAGAAGAGGGAGAGGTGCAGCAGAGACAAGTGGTTTGGAGAGTGAGGAGCCATAGCAAATGACAGCGGCCCATTCACTATTATCCTAAAGGTGGCGCTGCAGTTGTCCTTGCTTTACAATGATTTTTACTTTCCAATATAGATAAGAGGCTCCACAGGAAATTTCACTGTGTTCCTGTCAGCAAAATGGGAATAAAAAACAGCAGAAATTTGCCATTATTTCTATCTAAGTGGGTTCCACTAAATTCAGGGCCTGTTAATTTTTCCATTTTCAGTCTCAGATTTTAATACTTCAGGAAAATTCCAAGATGTTTTCTGTATATTAAGGGCAAGAGGCTAACCAAGGAAAGAGTAGGGCCCAAAGTGGCAATCTGTGTGTAGAGCCGGAGGACATAGGTGAGGTTTTAAATGATTACTTTTCATCTGTGTTCACTATGGAGAAGGAGGATGTAAGTGTAGAGATCAGGGAGGGAGATTGTGATATACTTGAACATATTAGCATCGAAAGGGAGGAAGTATTAGCGGTTTTAGCGGGCTTAAAAGTGGATAAATCCCCAGGCCTAGATGAGATGTATCCCAGGCTGTTATGTGAGGCAAGGGAGGAGATTGCAGGGGCTCTGACACAAATATGTAGATCCTCTCTGGCCACAGGAGAGGTGCCAGAAGACTGGAGGACAGCGAATGTAGTACCATTATTCAACAAGGGTAGCAGGGACAGACCAGGTAATTACAGGCTGGTGAGTCTAACATCAGTGGTTGGGAAACTATTGGAAAAAATTCTGAGGGACAGAATTAATCTCCACTTGGAGAGGCAGGGATTAATCAGGGATAGTCAGCATGGCTTTGTCAGGGGGAGATCATGTCTAACTAACTTGATTTAATTTTTTGAGGAGGTGACTAGATGTGTAGATGAGGGTAAAGCAGTTGATGTCGTCTACATGGACTTCAGTAAGGCTTTTGATAAGGTTGCACATGGGAGATTGGTTAAGAAAGTAAGAGCCCATGGGATCCAGGGTAATTTGGCAAATTGGATCCAAAATTGGCTTAGTGGCAGGAAACAGAGGGTGATGGTCAAGGGTTGTTTTTGTGAGTGGAAGTCTGTGACCAGTGGTGTACCACAGGGGTCGGTGCTGGGTCCCTTGCTGTTTGTAGTGTACATGAATGATTTAGACATGAATATAGGAGGTATGATAAGTAGGTTCACAGATGACATGAAAATTGGTGGTGTCATAAATAGCGAGGAGGAAAGCCTTAGATTACAGGATGATATAGATGGGCTGGTAAGATGGGCAGAGCTGTGGCAAATGGAATATAATCCTGAGAAGTGTGAGGTGATGCATTTTGGGAGGACTAACAAGGCAAGGGAATATACAATGGATGGTTGGACCCTAGGAAGTACAGAAGGTCAGAGGAACCTTGGTGTACTTGTCCATAGATCACTGAAGGCAGCAGCACAGGTAGCAAAGGTAGTTAGGAAGGCATATGGGATACTTGCCTTTATTAGCCGAGGCACAGAATATAAGAGCAGGGAGGTTATGATGGAGCTGTATAAAACGCTAGTTAGGCCACAGCTGGAGTACTGTGTACAGTTCTGGGCACCACACGATAGGAAGGATGTGATTGCACTGGAGAAGGTGCAGTGGTGATTCACCAGGATGTTGCCTGGGCTGGAGCATTTCAAATATAAAGAGAGACTGAAAAGGGCTAGGATTGTTTTCCTTCGAGCAGAGAAGGCTGAGGGGAACATGATTGAGGTATGCAAAATTATGAGGGGCATTGATAGGTTAGATAGGAAGAGACTTTTTCCCTTAGCGGAGGGGTCAATAACCAGGGGGCATAGATTTAAGATAAGGGGCGGGAGGTTTAGAGGGGATTTGAGGAAAACCTTTTTCATCCAGAGGGTGGTTGGAATCTGGAACACACAGCCTGAAGGGGTGGTAGAGGCAGGAACACTCACAACATTTAAGAAGTATTTAGATGAGCACTTGAAACATCATTGCATACAAGGCTACGGGCCATGTGCTGGAAAATGGAATTCGAATAGTTAGGTGCTTGATGGCCAGCACGGACACGATGGGCCAAAAGGCCTATTTCTGTTCTGTATAACTCTATGACTCTCAATGTATGTATACAGGTTACACATTTCCCCACCACCTTCCAACTTTCTCATTTCGATAGTTTTAATATGAAAGAAAGAAATTCCACTGAATGATTTGGGAATCGTGCTGACAGGTCAGAGGGCAAACATAAATATCATACTCGGGATAATTTGTAATAATTACCCATTTTCTGCCATTGGAGGGGAAAAGTAATCTACATTTATTAGAGTACACTCTGATGACAGAAATCAGTTACTGCATCCCCATAATTGCTGACTGGTTTAAAGCGTGGCTACCCGACTAGACCCGACGATATGTGTCTGGTTCGGTTCGGGTCAGGTCAGGTCTCTCTTCCGAGTCCAGCATTCGGGCTCAGGTCGGGCTGGACGTGGACAGTGCTGCCTTGCTCCGGGAAGTAATCTTCAATTGAACATTCAGGTCAAGGCGGGAAACATGCAGTTTGGACTTCGCACTCTGTAGTGAGCAAGTGAGCGTTTCTATGACGTCATCGTATTCATGCTGTAGCTTCCATGCATCCAAAAGTGATTCTATACTACAGTGCACTATGGATGCTCCTGTGTGAAAGTTGCGGGGGGGGGGGGGTTATGGGGAACGTGCCAGTGGTTCCTGGTGACGAGATCAAGCTCAGATTCCCAACTCCATCTGCACAATTCTGCAGGAATGACCTGCTGCCGGAACGGATGAACAGGATCACAACATTTGGATAAGGTAGAGCTTTATTACAGTAGCCAGGTTGGGTCAGGCGCGGAAAAAAATTAAAGAACTTGGGCCCGGGTCAGGTTTCGTTTTATACCCGAGCAGGGCCTTAGACTGGTTTGCCACAAGTGACAATCCATGTGCTTCTGGAGCAAATAACGGTACAGTTCTTCACGTTTAGTCTAAGCAATAAAATACTGCAAATGACATCTATAATTTTCCAACAGATGTAACTGTAAACATTTCTGTGACAGACTCAGTGGTTCATACTACAATCCTGCCAGATGTTGACCATAGTGTATTTTAATGTTTGACAGCTGCATCTTAGTCTAACACTTCAAGCCTCGACAGGACTACACAATTACTGCACTGCCTACCTTCTAAGTACCATTCTCACAAAAAATACACTATATTTCTAGGTTAATATCGAGAGTGCATTTTGGTCAAACCTTTATGTTTAACTTTTTGCTAACAGTCATCAAATCATCCTGTCTCATCACTAAACAATGCTTAGAAGAAAGCACTTCCTTACCCAACAGAACTGTGATGTCACCTGACCAGATTTACAATCTTCTACTGAAGTCCCTCAACTCAACATCATTTCAATGAGGAGGTTCCTATTTCAAACAAACAAATGAAACTGCTATGAGATCTCCACTGTCGCCAATTATCACCAACATTTTAATGGAAGAGTTTGAACAAGCAGCACTTCAATCAGCTCCTCTTCAACCTAAACTCTGGCTCCAATATGTCAGTGACATATAGGAGAGATCTTCATCGTTCTTAATAACCAACAGCCGATTATCAATTTCACGATGGAGACGGAATAACAACTTTCCATACCATTCCTGGATGTTCTCATTACCAAGTCTCATAATGGCATACCAAGTCTACTGCAATCCCACTCATCCTGATAGATACCTAAACTACTGTTCTTCATCATCCCTCCTTTCTTCAATCGGTCTCCAATATCCTCATCAGAAGAGCCTACTCCATTAGCAAAAAGAATCAGCAAGAACTGTGCCATGTCAAGTTTACACTTCAACTCAATGGATTTCTTTCCCACAAGATCAACACACGTTCACCCATTACTCACACTGCAACAACTACCTCAACCAAGACAAGACTCAGCCTCCCATACATTGGCTCCTCCTCAGACTGCAATGTCTACTCAAGTCAGTGGATTTAGAAGTCCAACATAAATCATCCAAGAAGCTCCACTCCATCCTTCATACCCACAAAAGACAAGAAACTATCTCACAACAAACCAGGAATTTACAGCAAACCATGTGACGGGACTCGTCTACATCGGAGAAACAGGCTGCAGCCTACACACTAGACTCAAGGAACACCAAGCCTGCTTCAAACACAGTGAATGGGACAAGTCAATCATCATCAAGCAAGCTCAACTCAATAACCACTGCATCGAATGGTCCAATTCCAAACTCATCCATTATGCATTGGCATACCAAACGTGTTAGGGAGGCTATCTAGATCTATCAACGCCACACAGGCCCCCAAGACAGTGGCCTGCTCATCAGTGATATCAGGCTACCCCTATTCAAGAAACACCACCACCTGCTCTGCAGTCAACATAAACCAACAAAAACAATCATATGTATCAACTTACCACGAGACACAATAGCTGACCAATCAGCAGCAAGAAAAAATAGCATGTACTGACCTATCACAGACCAATAGCAGCAAGAACATATAATTATCGATCAGCAGGAAGATCCCACCACATTCCCATTCTCCACCTGTTCTAGTTATTTCTCCAGATGACAGGCACAGTAGACTGCCCAAAACATCAAGGCCTGCCAATTCTTCTAAGAACTCCCTTTTCAAGGAAACACTGCTGTTTTCAGAGCATATTCACAAGATGCAAAACTAAAATTGTCTCACACAGAGTCATCAAATCTTTCTGTCTTCTCCTTCATCCTTTGATCTACCAAGACAAGCTCTTCCAAGTTAAGGCCATAAATGGCTGTTCCTACAATTTTCCTCCTCTGCAAACCGTGATTAAGAACTACAACTCAGCAGGTGTGTGACTGAGTTTGGGCATTCCCTGCATTTATTGTTGTGATATTGGCAATCCAATGCTTTGTGCTGACTACACCAAATAACTTTTTTTTTTTTAAAAACTGCTCAACCCATCCATTAAAAATAACCTCACAGTTGATCCAGCCCTGTCCTCTCAGGAAGTCCACGGGTGATATCAGGAAGGAGTTCTTCACGCAAAAGGATAATGGAAATCTGGAACTCTTTCCCCCAAAAAGCTGTTGAGGTTAAGTCAATTGAAAATTTCAAAACTGAGATTGATAGATTTTTGTTAGGCAGCGGTATTAAGGGTTACGGAACCAAAATAAGTAGATTTAGTTTAGATTTGGATCAACCACGGTCTAATTAAATGGCGCAAGAAGCTTGAGAGGTTGAATGGCCTACTCTCATTCCTATGTTCCTCACACAGTACCACAATAAATATATCAACTAAACTTTTTTTTGCTATTCTCAAGTTGAGGTTTGTAACTATCCAAGTCAAACAGTACAGTTTCCAGTCTGGCTCAGTTGGCAACACTCTTGCTTCCAATTCAGAACATTATGGGTTCAAGTCTCTCTCCATGTTTGAGCACATAACCGAGGCCAACAGTTCAGTGCAGTACTGAGGGAGTTCTGCCTTATTGGAGGTGTGGGACTTTAAACTAAGACACCATCTATCTGGTCAAGTGGATGTAAAAGGGCTTCACATGCCACTATATGCTGTCCACATCCTAATTCGCACCAAGACTAACCTTCGGGAGCAGAGGGGGCTGGAACCGGACCTGCGAGGAAGCAGCTAGACCCGGGAAAGAATAAATACAGCGCCGGGCTCAGGGCCTGCACTCATCTTCGGGAGCCGAGAGAGCTGGAACCAGACCTGCGAGGAAACAGCTAGACCCGAGAGCGAATAAATGCAGCACCAGGCTTGGGGCCTGCACTTAGTTTCAGGAACTGAGAGGGCTTGAACCGGAACTAGAGGAAGCAGCTAAACCTGGGAGAGAATAAATAGAGTGCCAGGCTCAGAGCCTGCACTGATCTTCGAGAGCTGAGAGGGCTGGAATCAGACCTGTGAGGGAGCAGCTTTTCAGGAATCGGCACACGCTGGCTGTTTGAAAAAAATTAAAACAGTGACATCACAGGAAAGCTGTAAGGTGATTGGTTGGTGAGTAACTGCTAGGTTAGTACACTACTGTTAGGGTGCGTGTGTAAATAGCTACAAATTAGAAAAAAACTTCATTAATATTTATTGAACAACTTTATAATTAAAAGCACAGAAGCAGAAGGGAAAAGCTGGTGAGTCTACTGTTCTGCTTTATTTTAAAGCAGTAAGGTTTATTACTGAGATTATTACTACTATTGGTAACATTTTAGTTTTGGTAGGGTATATTAAAAGCGGTAAGGTAGATTAGTTTTGGTAAGTGTGACATCACAGGGAAGCAGGTAGGTGACTGCCTGCGTGAGACCTCAGAACTACAAACAGCATGAGAAGGGAGAGACAGCGGCGAGGCACAGGGAGCTAGTTGGTGATTATCTGGTGGGTATTTTCTTACTTTCTTTTTTTCTCTAACATTTAAGTCTATCTACTAAGCAGAAGCTAAAATACCAGTAGTCGGTAGGTGGTTACTCATTTGTTCATTATATTTATACCCATTTTATTGTGTTTATTTAACTTCCAATTTTAATGCAGTAAATAAATAATTCGAGGCATGGCAGGATTGCTCAAACCTGTCGAATGTACATCCCTGTGCCAAGTGGGGACTCCAGCATCCTACCCATGTCCTTGACAACTACATGTGCAGAAAGTGCCACCAAATACAAAAATTCGAGCACCGAATCTTGGAACTTGAAGAGCAGCTGGTGTCACTGAGGTGCATTCGCAAGGATGAGAGATACGTGGATACCACATTTCAGGAGGTGGTCACCCTGCAGCTTAAGAGAGAGCAGGCAGAGGGGGACTGGGTGGCTGCCAGACAGACAAGGAGGACAAGGCAAGTAGTGCAGGAGTCCCTGGAGGGCATCCCACTTTCTAACCAGTATTCAATTCTGAGTACCGATGGGAGAGAGGGTTCCTCTGGAGTGTGCGAGAGTCATGACCAGAGCACCATGGGTGGCTCAGCTGTGCAGGGAGGCAGGAGAAAAGACACGAGAGCAATAATGGTAGAGGATTCTACAGTGAGGGGAAACAGACAGGCATTTTTGTGGTTGCAGATGTGATTCCAGGATGGTATGTTGCCTCCCTGGTGCAAAGGTCATGGATATCACCGAGCGGCTACAGAGCATTCTGGAAGGCAAGAGTGCACAGTCAAAGGTTGTGATTCACAGTGGTACCAATAATATAGGAAGAAAAAGGAGTGGGGTCCTGCTGGCTGAGTTTAGGGAGTTCGGAAAGAGAGTAGCAAACTGGATCACAAAGGTGGTAATCTCCAGATTACTCCCAAGGTCACATGCTAGTGAGTACAGAAATAGGAGAATACACCAGATGAATGCGTGGCTGCAGAGAGGGCTTCAGATTTCTGGGGCATTGGGACTGGTTCTGGGGAAGGTGGGACCTGTACAAGCCGGATGGTCTGCACCTGAATAAGACTGGGACGAATATCCTTCCAGGAAGGTTTGCTAGTGCTGTTGGGGATGGTTTAAACTAGCTTCGCAGGGGGATGGGAACCTGAGGGCAGTTTCAGATAGGACAAATTCAGAGCAGGGAATGGGAGGCAGAAAATTAGCAAGTGACTCTGAAAGACAGAACAAGCAAAGGTTAAAACGTGTGCAGCACAGGAATTTAGCAGTGTTAAAAGGTATTTATTTAAATACAAGGAGTATAGTAAATAAAGCTGATGAGCTGAGGGCACAGATAGACACATGGCAGCATGACATCATTGCTATAATGGAAACTTGGCTTAAAATGGGAGCTCAATATCCCTGGATGGAGAGTTTTCAGGCAGGATCGAGAGGGGGATAAAAAAAAGGAGGGATGGTAGCAATATTGGTTACAGAATCAATAACAGCTGTGAGGAGGGATGATATACTAAATGAATCATCAAATTAGGGTTGAGCTCAGAAATAAAAAAGGGTCAGCCACACCACTAGGACTGTACCATAGACCCCCAAATGGTGGGGGAGAGATAGAAGAACTAATATGTAGGCAAATTTCTGAGCGCAAAAACTATAGGGCAATAATAGTTGGGCATTTCAACTACCTTAATATCAACTGGGATACAAACAGTGTGAAGGGCACAGAGGGCACAAAATTCTTGAACTGCATTCAAGCAAACCTTTCTAGCCAGCACGTAACAAGACCAACGAGAGGGGACGCAATTCTAGATTTAGTCTCAGGAAGTGAAGTTGGGAAAGTGGATGAAGTAGCAGTGTGTACCATTTTGGAGATAGTGACCAGATTATAGTTAGATTTAGCATTATTATGGAAAAGGTCAAAGATAGAACAGAAGTAAAAGTTTTGAATTGCGGGAAGGCAAATTTTACGAAGCTGAGTGGTGATTTGGTGAAAGTGGACTGGATACAACTACTTGAAGGAAAATCAGCAACAAACCATTGGAGGCATTCAAAAGCAAGATTCTACGGGCACAGTGTAGACATGTCCACACAAAGATACAGGGTGGTTCTGCCAAATCTAGAGCCCCTTGATTATCCAGAAGCATACAGGGCAAGATAAAGCAGAAAAAGAAAGCTGATAACAGTCACAAAAACTTCATACTTTAGAAAGCCTAGAGGAATATAGAAAGTATAGGGGTGAAGTAAAAAAGGAAATCAGGAAAGCAAAAAGAGAGGACATGAAAATATATTGGCAGGTAAAATCAAGGAGAACCCAAAGATGTTTTATCAGTACATTAATGGCAACAGGATATCTAAGGAAAGGGTAGGGCCTATCAAAGATGTACAAGATAACTTATGCGTGGATGCACAAGACGTGGGCAGGGTTCTTCATGAGTGCATTGTATCTGTCTGCACAAAGGAGAGGGATGATGCAGAAATTGCAGTTAAAGAGGAGGAGTGTGAAATATTAGATACGATCAGCATGATGGAGAGGAAGTACTAGAGGGTCTGACATCCTTGAAAGTGGATAAATCACCAGGGCCGGATGGAATGTATCCCAGGCTGCTAAAGGAAGCCAGGGAAGAAATAGCAGATGCTCTGAGGGTCACCTTCAAATCTTCACTAGATACAGGAGAGGTACCAGAGGATTGGAGGTCTGCAAACATTGTACCATTGTTTAAAAAAGGGTGCAAGGGATAGGCCAAATAATTATAGGCTGGTCAGTCTGACCTCGGTGATGGGCAAATTATTAGAATCAATTTTGAGAGATAGGATAAAGGCAATGATTAATAAGGGATAGTCAGCATGGATTTAAGGGAAGGACATGTCTTACTAACTTAATTGCATTTTTTGAGGAAGTAATAAGGAGGATTTTTGAGAGTAGTGCAGTGGATGTTGTCTACATGGATTTTAGTAAGGCATTTGACAAGGTCCCACATGCCAGACTGGTCAGAAAAGTAAAAGCCCACGTGATATAGGGGAATATGGCGAATTGGATCTAAAATTGGCTCAGTGACAGAAAACAAAGGGTAGTGGTCGACGGATGTTTTTGCAAATAGAAGGCAGTTTCCAGTGGCGTTCCACAGGGCTCAGTGTTGGGACCCTTGCTGTTTGTGGTACATATTAATAATTTAAGCCCAAATTTGGGAGTCATGATTGGGAAATTTTCTGATGGCACAAAAATTACACATGTCGTTGATAAAGAGGATAGCTGCAGACTCCAGAATGATATCAATGGTTTGGTTGAGTGGGCAGAAAGGTGGCAAATGGAATTCAATCTCGAGAAGTGTGAGGTAATGCATTTAGGGAGGGAAAACAAACACACAATAAACAGGAGGATATTGAGAGGGGTACAGGAAGTGAGAGACCTTGGAGTACATGTCCACAGGTAAAGAAGGCATATGGAATGCTTTCCTTTATTGGTCCAAGTATAGAATACAAAAGCAGGGATGTGATGCTGGAACCATATAAAACGCTGGTTCGGCCACAGCTAGAGTATTGCGTACAGTTCTGGTCACCACATTACAGGAAGGACATAATTGCTCTGGAGAGAGTAAAGAGGAGATTTACAAGAATGTTGCCAAGGCTTGAAAATTGCAGCTATGAGGAAAGATAGGATAGGCTAGGGTTGTTTTGCTTGGAACAGAGGAGGCTGGGGGGGGTGACTTAATTGAGGTGTACAAAATGAAGAGGGGCAGAGATAGAGTAGACAGGAAGGACCTGTTTTCCCTAGAGAAGAGGTCAATTACCAGGGGACACTGAATTAAGGTGATTAGTAGAAGGATTAGAGGGGACATGAGGAAATACGTTTTCACCCAAAGGGTGGTGGGTGTCTGGAATTCACTGCCCCTATCAGTGGTGGAGGCAGAAACCTTCAACACATTTAAACAGTACCTGGACCTGCATCTGAAGCGCTGTAACCTGCCAGGCTACGGATCAGGTGCTGGAAGGTGGTATTAGAATGGGCAGCTAGTTTTTTCAGCCGGTGCAGACACGATGGGCTGAATGGCCTCTTTCTGTGGTTTAACTTTTCTATGGTTCGAAGTCCTCTTCAATCAACATCGCATGTTTGATGACCTACACTGGCTCCGTATCAGGCAATGCCTCGATTTTAAAATTCTTCTCATTTTGAAATGTCTCCTCCAGTCCTACAACCCTCCAAAATCTATGCTCCTCCAATACGGGCCTGTTGCACATCCCTGATTTTAATCACTCCACTATTGCCAGCTGTGCCTTCAGCTGCCTAGCACCCTAAACTCTGGAATTCCCTCCCTAAACCTCTCCGTCTCTCCATCTCTTTCTCTCCTCCTTTAAGACACTCCTTAAAAACCTACCTCTTTGATCAAGCATTTGGTTATCTGCCTCAATAATCGCCTATGTGATTTGGTATCATGAAGTGTCTTGGGACATTTTACTCCTGAGCGGAAGCAGTGGCATAGTGGTAATATCACTGGATTAGTAATTCAGTGGCTCAGACTAGTGCTCTGGGGACATGGGTTTGAATCCCACCACAGCAAATGGTGAAATATGAATTCAATTAATAAATCTGGAATTAAAAAGCTGGTCTAATGGTGACCATGAAACTATTGTTGATTGTTGTAAAAAAAAATATGGTTCACTCATGTCCTTTAGGAAAGGAAATCTGCTGTCCTTACCTAGTCTGGCCTACATGTGACTCCAGGCCACACAGCAATATGTTTGACTTAAATGCCCTCTGAAATGGCCTTGCAAGCCACTCAGTTCAAGGGCAATTAGGGATGGGAAATAAATGTTGGCCTAGCAATGACACCCACATCCAACAACAAATGATAAAAAAGGTGCTTGATAAGTTCATGCTGTTATTGGTTATAGTACCTTGGCCAACATTCCTCTTTAGCCAACACTGCCAAAAAACAAAGTACCCAGTCATCCATTCAAATACTCTTTGTGGGACCTTTCAGTGTCCGAATTGGCTTCCGCACTTACCTACATAGCAACAGTGACCACACTTCAGAAGTAATTAATTAATTGATTAAGCCTTGCACCCAAGAAGCTAACAGTACATTGGCAAATTCACTGGCCTGGATTTTGCACAGGATGCAGGGTTCCTGGCATCAGGCTGAAAAGGCAGGTGGAACCTCCCCATGGACTTCTGCACCGCCCAGCAGGATCCTCCATTCTCCGTTATTATGGAGGCAGCGTTTACGGCGCCGGGATCGTCGCCCCTTCAAAGACAAGGATTCCACTTCCAAGAGCTGCTGGCCAATCACAGGGCCGGCAGCTCAGCAGTATCAGCAGCACCACCGGGAGCAGTGGCCACTGCCGGTACTGCAGAGGTATTGGACCCAGGCCCAGCACTGGAACCCCAGACCTCAAATAAGTGAGTCGGGGTCTCTGGGACCAGGCCATAAGGCCCCGGCGAGGGGGTGGTTGTAAAGTCCAGGGAGAGGACGGTCCTGGGAGGTGCATTGTTTGCTGTCGGGGGCCCTCCCTGGACTACAGATTACCCACAGAGGAGGGACCCCCCCCTCCCCTCAACCCTAAGCGCACAGGGGGACACCTCAATTTACAAGGTGTCCTCCCCATGTGGCGGAGGCCCCCAACCCACCGCTGCTGTTAAGACCCCAGCAGTGGTGGTGGAACAGGCACTTAGCTGGCTATTAATAGACCACTTAAGGGCCTCAATTTGCCTCTGGGTGGGAAGGCCGTCGTCGGCCTATCCCACTCCCGGGGAAAATTTTTTTTGTTTATAAATCGATTGGCGAGGGGGCATCTGCTCCCCATCACGATTCTTTGTGCCCCTGACCTCTAACCCCGCCTCAGGGGGACCCATAAAATCCAGGCCATTTATACAGTTATTTTTTGAAAAAAGATTGGTCAAAGAATGGGATTCCATGCTAAAGGATAAACACAAATGATAAAATTCACCTCATAACATAATGATTTATTTGTTGCCAGGACTGTGAATGAGTCATCTGTATATTGAACCCAGAGATAGTGGAGTAGTATAGATACAATATAAAGTTGGAATGACACCCTGCAGGATTTGTTCCGCTATTGTTCGGCATCAGGAAGAAATTGCAAAGCTTTATCTTACAGCAAGTTTACCTGTACTGTTACTCCTCAAATAACCTCAAAGAGTCCATGTTTGGGCAAAGCTGGACATGAACTTTGGGGAAAAAATGACCTTTCCTGAAACCACACCATACATACCAAATACTATTCATGGAGCATGCATAATATTTTGTTAAACTGAGTCAGTCTGCTTTTCTGCAATTGTTAACAGAAATTATTTCTGAAAGATCTCCCTAAATTCTGGCCTCAAGTCACTTTAAGTAATCTAGCTAATTTACATTTATCCATTTGACCACCCAGACCTGCAGATCTACTGTGACATTGCTCATGATAAGTTGGGGAATGGGGACAGGAGAAGTGTAAGAGAACATCAGGGAAGGAAGAGCTGAATATCAGGAAATGATAGTGTAAGCGAGGAATAAAAGTTCTTCAGGGAATTAAAATTTCAGAATGATACAGCACAGAAGGAGGCCTTTTGGCCCATCTTGCCCGTCCTGGAAATCAGGTGGACGAGGAACAGAATGACATAGGAGAATGGGGTTTTAGATAGTGGAAGCAAGGTGCAGAAAAATACTGAGGGAGAGGGCATAAGAGAATTTGTGTAGGATTCAAGGATTTAATTTGTGGAGTTCTACTTCTAAAGTTAAAGCTGTGGAAAGGATGGTCATTTAACAAGGTTTAGTAAATGAGAGATGGGCTGTCATGTTATCATGGCAACGGAGATGTTTTTATGATGTAGGAAAGCGAAAAAGCGATTGGTCCTTTCAGCAGTGCTGGAAGTATATTCAGATGATAGGAAGAAGAAGGAGAGCAGATGTGGAGAGTTGTGTAAAAGGAGCTGTGCAGTGGCTAGTCTTTCAGACATAAAGGAAAAGTAATGAGATGTCTGGACAGACTATTCATCAGCAATTTTATTTTATCTCTAATATTCATAATTAAGTTAATGAAATTACAAGTCAGCTGTACATTATAAACTCTTTCAAAATCAACCAGGAAATTAACAAACAGCAAGTCTGGTTCAGTATTTTCAAAGTAGAGTCGAAAGATTGTTTTGTGCACAACAGTGACGGGATCAAAGGAAATAGAAGCAAATTAACTTACTTCTAGAGGGAATTTTCTAAAAACTATATGGAATAATTATTCATGTACAGGGGTGGATGTTGGAACACGAGCCATTTGAAAAGTCTACCCAGCAAAGAACTATAATTGGGCTTGAAAAAGTAACATTAGTGAAGATCTGGTGGCAAAAGATGGGGGTCATGGAAGGGAGTCTATAGATTTTCAGTTCTCAAGCTTCTTCCTTTCTTTGAAGGTGTCTCCATCCTTAATCCGTTCAATTCTGGGAACCACACTTTTGGAAGGATTTGGTGGCCTTGCAGGGAGTACAGCATAGATTAACCAGAATCCAGGGATTAAATAATGAGGAACGATTACACAAACTGGGGATGTATTCCTTGGAATTGAGGACGTAAAAGGGTGATTTGATTGAAATTTTTAAGAAATTTCGGGGAACAGATAGGGTAGAAAGAGAAAAACTATTTCAGTTGGTTGGGAGTCTAGGACTGGGGCATAGAAATTAGAACCAGACATTCCAGGAGTGAATTTAGGAATCACCTATACTCAGAAAAGGTGGTAGAGGTTTGGAACTCGCTTTCACAAATGACAATTGATGTTAGGTCAATTGTGAATTTTAAGTCTGAGATGTATAGATTTGTGTTACCTAAAGGTATTAAGGAATATGGGGCAAAGGCGGGTATATGCAGTTAGGTCAGAGATCAGCCAGGATCTTATTGAATGGTGGAACAGCTCAAGGGACTAAATGGCCTACTTCTGTTGCTATGTTCCTACCCCATTACCTCCATGTGTGTTTGAAAGAAATGTACAACTCTACTGCTACAAAACTCTACAACCACATGTCACTGATTTAAACTGGACTGTTAGAGATTCCTTTGAGCACCACACCCTCCAGGTCCCCACAACTAATGCAAAGGCAGTAAAATGCAGAAACTATGAACACCTCAATAATGAGGGATGTAGCTTCAAAAAATAACTTGAATTTGAGCTATTGAGATGCTAATATACAGTCTAAATCTCACTTTATGCTTTAAAAAAGTATTATTGAGAAAATTAGCAGAACACAAACAGCTGAGTGTGTATTGTGCCAGCTAACTGGAAAGAATGTTGAATGCACAGCATCCAAAAATCATTTTTGAAATTTACATCAACCTTAGCTGAATATATATAAACCTAAATCCTTGCTGCAGTTTCCAGTTTGGACTCAATGAAGGTAATGTAACAACAAGGATAAGGACAGGTAGTGCCACAAATGCACCAGCCTGAAATATAATTCCAAAAATTTTAACTGTCCAGTGCTTTTTCAATAAGACTCTGGAAAACAGCCCAAGCTAAGGTAGCATGGAACTGTTTTCAAAACTTTGAACCTGTCCCTTACAGCAGCCACACTAAATATAACAAACATCATACATTGAAGTGGGGATGTTAATAGGAAAACAGTTACAAAGTGAAATTAGAAAGCACAAAGAAAATTATTTCGGCAGGAAAACATAGATAACCTGAAAATGATTCATATTGGCCCCGATGTTGCAGTCAATGGCAATGCAATGGTCCTCACCAATGACCTTGAGAAAAGCTGCCCACAAAGATCTAGCCATCTCTATGGCCTGGATTTCCCTTTCCTATCGCAGTTTAAATCTGGTGCCAAGTCAAGGGGATCTCCAGGCGTACAGCAGCAGTGACATCATTATGTAGGCTAAGCAGCCAATCACATTGAAGTATTCTCAAAGACAGCAAACCAAGGAGTTAAAAGTACTGATTCCCTTTACTTGTAATTTAAAACTTCACATAGTGAAATAAATGCTTTTGATTGGATTAAGGCAGAAGTTAAAATAAAGAAAAAACAAAATTGAAAAAATTAAAAATGTGGAAATTTGAAATTCCACGAAGATACAATTAGTTTTTCAGGGCCAGTGAGCATGTTTAGCAGTAATTATGAAGTTAAAAACCCAGTTACACCTCATTCAACGACCACTGCAAACACCAGCAGTTTCACCGGCATTACCACCGCTCAAAAATGTTAAAAGCTTACAGGAAGGAAATAGCAAAAAGTGCACCAGATTGACATATGTGCTTGTATCAACACACTAACATTTCTCATGACACACTCAAGACGACTGTTCCAAAAAGGATATTCAATAAGAAAATGTAGTGACATTGAAGAAACCAAGAATAAAGATCTTCTGCATCTTTGATTCCAATCTTCACAACTGGGCCAAACTGAGGGTGATTCTATTTGGTTGACATTCATTCTATAAATTTTGCCATTTAATTTTAGAATGACGACAATTATAGGAAGTTCAGCAATCAGTTTGTAGCTGTGCCTGGGAGCTAATTCAGAGCGTAGTCTTTGGGGTGCCTCACTCAAGACTGCAGAGCTGTGAGCTCATAAAAGCAATAAATATCAGCCATATATACAAATCAAATTCTATGGAAAGTCATTCTCCCCTGATTATGCCATGGCAACAGAACCAGCAATATTCCAGCACTGGTGGAGTTACAATAACACTGGCTGAATTCTTTCAAATATAAGTCGCACAAGGAGGATTCTACCTATGAACAAGATATTGACATTGACTCCTTTGAAACAACAGAATTCTTGTTCGGAAAATACGAAGAACATCAGAAATTTTACCTGCGTCATTTTAACTTCCAAAATAAGCTGAAAGGCTGAGATGAGGCAGATGGAATGGGAAGAAATTTGTGTGGAATTTAAACACCAGCAGAGATGTGTTGGGCTGAATGGCCTGTTTCCATGCTATATATTCTATATAATTAGTTTTGGATAAAAGCTACCTGGAACACAGAGTGCAACAAACAGAATGCGAAATTCCATCATTGCAACTTTCAACTTTCCAAGGAAATAATCAGAAATTCTACCTGGGTCGTTTTAATGATCTAGGCCAAACAGTCTAGCTCTCAGTTAGCTCAAATCTGACCTTTGGAATCAATTGATGGCAGTAAAAATTGTTGTCTGACCAATTTTAATGCATGGATTGTGATAATGTAATAATTTTCTTGTGTTAGCTCCATCAGAAACATAACCCTAGTTTCAAGGCACAGCATCGAATCAAAAAAAAAATACAGCACAAAGGAGGCTTTTCGGCCCATTGAGGCTACAGTTGTTCTTTGAAAGAGCTGTAGATCCTTGCTCTTTCCCCATGTCACTGCAATTTTTTTCTCCTTCAACCATGAATCAGCTTGAGACACCACCTCCAGGAGGTGGTCACAAACCAACTCCAATTTATACTGTTTGCAGCAATAATTCAACTGGATTGAAGCAAACTTTTAAAATTTAAATTCTGAAGTTTAACAAAAGAGTCCAGGGTCCATTAGATTGTCATTGTATATTTACAATTAATGTAAAGCCAACTAGTCAAAGCGAAGTCTTAGTAACATTTAAAAATTCATCAGTATTTTGGTGTCAGTGAGCAGAGTTGTACCATTTATTTAACTCATACACATAGAGTTTATGAGCAGAGAATGATGAAGCGGAGCAGTATGAATTGGTATAACCCAGTGCGGTGCCTTGTATTCCTCTCAGAACAAGTATTAGTGTCAAACTGGTACCTGCAGTTTAACTGTAGAGATAAACTTGATTTTTGAACTGGGATGCAACAGTGAAACACGAAAGCTAAGAAAACGAGCAAGTTTACTGTTTAAACACAAAATATGCGAACTGTATACAACTAGGAAATATGACTAGGAAGAAAAAGCCACCAGACCTTATCTCATTTGTACTGCCCGCAAGATCCCTGTCTCATGACCGAATTTCAGAATTTACTCATTGCAATTTTACTTTGCAGCAGAAATTTAAACATGCAATGAAGTTAATTTAATGAGAAGCCAGGAAAGTCCAACCTGAATCCCCAGTTTCCAATGTTGTGCTGTAATATGAATTTATAAAATACCCTACACAAATGTGGCCAAGTATATGGCAAAGTCAGTACTATGATTAGAAACAATTAAAACTGAAGTTCTGGAAAGGGGATAAACAATATTGTAAATACTCACAACAGCTGGAGTATTCTCACAGTTGAGAGTTCTGTGAGCTCCATTTCAATATTAGTGCCCCACGATCCAAGCACACACTCACACTCACCCACCCACAATTCACAGTGCTCTGGAATCTTAGAATTACCTTTCCACATTAACCTTCTTGTCAAGTTCACAAAATTTATCACCCAATAATTTCCTGAGCGATTTTCCGATAAGAAGAACTGGACATAGAGGCTCTGGTTGCTTGAGTATTAATTTAGAAAATTGACAAGATCATCAGTTAATAGCTTTGCAATGAACTACAGTTTTAAAATAACCTTGCATTAGTTTGACACAATCACAGTTTGGGGCAATATGCATTTTTTTCTACATTAATACTCAAGTCATTTTGCATTATACCTAAAAATATATTTCTAGGAGTAACGACAACTATGGGAAACATCACAACATGCAAGAAAAGGGAACACATCACGGGAGAGTGACTAATACATATTACTCATAAAATGGATTTCACTTTCCAGGAAGGGCCATGGTTAGTGTTACTAAACCATAGAATTAGCCAATGGCTCTTCAGAGATCTAATGTATGAGGGGTACTTCTGATATGTGAACTAACAGTGATGCACACAATAAGTTAGAAAGAAGAAAAAACTAGCATTTAAATTGTGCCTTTCACAACCTCAAGACATCCCAAAGCACTTTACAATTAACAAACTACTTTTGAAGAGTCATCACTGTTGTAACATAGGGAACGGCAGCAACCCATTTGCACACAGCAAGGCCCCACAAATACTATGAGATAAATTGACCAATTGAACAGTTTTAGTAGAGTTGCTTGAGAATAAATGTTGGCCATGGCAGCAGGTACACTCTCCTGCTCTTCTTCAAAAAGAACCTTGGTATTTTTATATCCACCTGAGAAAATATATAGGGCCTCAGTTTAACCTCGTATCCAGAAGATGGCACCTCAGGCAGTGAAACACTCCCACAGTACTGAACTGAAATGTCAGCCTAGATTGTGTGATCAAGTCTCTGGAGTGAGGTTTGACTCAGATGAGAGAGTTCAACCACTGAGTCAAAGCTGACACCTCAGCTCAGTGAAAGCATTCTCACCTCAGCTGCCCCAAATCTCAACTGAGGTGTGTCCGAAGTTACACATATTCATACTACTAAAATATTTTTCTGAAGGCCTTATTTGCACAGACTCTTTCACAGTAGAAACTCTAGTTGCTACTTTAATATTGTACAATGAAGGCACAATGCCAAGGTTACTCGGTCAGTGAGTCATTTGTCAGAGGGCTCCACTGTTTGAGATGCCATCTTTTAGATGAGACATTGAACATATACCCTGTCTACTCCCTTAGGTGGACATAAAAGATCCTACAGTATTATTAAAAGAATAGCAGCGGAGTTACCCAATTTCCTGTCCAACATTACCCTTCAACTAACACCACTGAAACAATTTAATGGTCATTCATCTCATTGCTGTTTGGGGGACCTCGCTGTGTGCTGCCAATGATGTACTTATGGTGTTTGAAAAGAAGGGAAACATGGCAAGGTCCCACAAACAGCAATAAAATAATTTGCTTTTGGTGATTGAGGGATAAATACTGACTTGACAACTTGGGAGAAATATACTGTCCTTCCTTAAAAAATTTCATGTCAGCCTCAGAGAATGGACATGGTTTAATATCTCATCCAGAAGTTAGCACCTTTGGCAGTGCATGACTCCCTTGACACTGAAGTGTCAAATTACACACTCAACTCTGGAGTGGGTGTTGAATCCACACCCTCCTGAGTCAGAGGTAGCAGCATTACCACTGAGTTGAGTCCAACACCTGAAGAATGAGGGAGATTAGGATGCACTCCAGAGGTGGAGAAAATCTAAGATCATATTTGCTGGAATAGTTGAGATTTTGGACAATAATTTTAAACTGAAATTTGAAATATAGACTCAACTGTTCATAATATTGTGGCTGGAGTTGGGTTTTCACTACATATCTGACCTGTTGCAATAGGTTAAAGGTACCGTCCTTCCGCATTTTAAAATATTTACCTTTCTTTTAGTGAATGCATCTTTGCCTTTATCTCTCTCTCCAGTCATAGAAGTCAGCAAAGTGTTTTAAAAAACTTGTACTGATCTTCTTCGGCCTCCTTGTCTCGAGAGACAATGGGCAAGTGCCTGGAGGTAGTCAGTGGTTTGTGAAGCAGCACCTGGAGTGGCTATAAAGGCCAATTCTAGAGTGACAGACTTTTCCACAGGTGCTGCAGATAAAATTGGTTGTCGGGGCTGTTACACAGTTGGCTCTCCCCTTGCGGTTCTGTCTTTTTTCCTGCCAAGTCTCTTCGACTCGCCACTCTTTAGCCCCGCCTTTATGGCTGTCCGCCAGCTCTGGCGAACGCTGGCAACTGACTCCCACGACTTGTGATCAATGTCACAGGACTTCATGTCGCGTTTGCAGACGTCTTTAAAGCGGAGAGATGGACGGCCGGTGGGTCTGATACCAGTGACGAGCTTGCTGTACAATGTGTCCTTGGGGACCCTGCCATCTTCCATGCGGCTCACATGGTCAAGCCATCTCAAGCGCCGCTGGCTCAATAGGGTGTATATGCTGGGAATGTTGACCGCCTCAAGGACTTCTGCGTTGGAGATACGGTCCTGCCACCTGATGCCAAGGATTCTCCGGGGGCAGCGAAGATGGAATGAATTGAGACATCGCTCTTGGCTGACATACGTTGTCCAGGCCTCGCTGCCGTAGAGCAAGGTACTGAGGACAAAGGCTTGACACACTCGGACTTTTGTGTTCCGTGTCAGTGCGCCACTTTCCCACACTCTCTTGGCCAGTCTGGACATAGCAGTGGAAGCCTTTCCCATGCGCTTGTTGATTTCTGCATCGAGAGACAGGTTACTGGTGATAGTTGAGCCTAGGTAGGTGAACTCTTGAACCACTTCCAGAGCATGGTTGCCGATATTGATGGATGGAGCATTTCTGATGTCCTGTCCCGTGATGTTAGTTTTCTTGCGGCTGATGGTTAGGCCAAATTTGTTGCAGGCCACCGCAAACCTGTCGATGAGTCTCTGCAGATTCTTCCGTGTGGAATGTTACTGCAGCATCGTCAGCAAAGAGGAATTCCCTGATGAGGACCTTCTGTACTTTGGTCTTCGCTCATAGACGGGCAAGGTTGAACAACCTGCCATCTGATCTTGTGTGGAGGAAAATTCCTTCTTCTGAAGACTTAAATGCATGCGAGAGCAGCAGGGAGAAGAAGATCCCAAACAGTGTAGGTGCAAGAACACAGCCCTGTTTCACGCCACTCAGGATAGGAAAGGTGTCTGATGAGGCACCGCTATGCTGAATTGTGCCATTCATATTGTCATGGAATGAGGTGATAATACTTAGTAGCTTTGGTGGTCATCCGATTTTTGCTAGTAGTTTGAAGAGACCATGTCTACTGACGAGGTCAAAGGCTTTGGTGAGATCTATGAAAGCAACATAGAAGGGCATCTGTTGTTCGCGGCATTTCTCCTGTAGCTGGCAAAGGGAGAACAGCATGTCAATGGTAGATCTCTCTGCTTGAAAGTCACACTTTGCCTCAGGGTAGACACGCTCAGGCAGCTTCTGGAGCCTGTTTAAAACGACTCGAGCGAAGACTTTCCCCACTATGCTGAGCAGGGAGATTCCACGGTAGTTGTTGCGGTCACCCTTGTTCTTATAGAGGGTGATGATATTGGCATCGCGCATGTCCTGTGGTACTGCTCCCTCATCCCAGCACAGGCAAAGGAGTTCATGGAGTGCTGACAATATAGCAGGCTTAGCACTCTTGATTATTTCAGGGGTAATGCCGTCCTTCCCAGGGGCTTTTCCGCTGGCTGGAGAATCAATGGCATCACTGAGTTCCGATTTTGTTGGCTGTACGTCCAGTTCATCTATGACTGGCAGAGACTGGGCTGCATTGAGGGTGGTCTCAATGACAACATTTTCCCTGGAGTACAGTTCTAGGTAGTGCTCCACTCAGCGGTCCATTTGCTTGCGTTGGTCAGCGATCATGTCCCTGATTTAGACTTGAGGATGGCGATCTTCCTGACAGTTGGCCCAAAAGCTCTCTTAATGCCATCATACATTCCTCTGATGTTTCCGGTGTCGGAGGCCAGCTGAATACGACTGCATAGTTTTTGCCAGTAGTCATTTGCGCAGCGCCTGGCTGTTCTTTGTGCAGCGCTTCTGGCTGCTTTAAGTGCTACGGATGTTAACTCGCTGGGGGCTTTCTTGTAGTTCAGCAGTGCAATGCGCTTGGTGGCTATGACAGGTTCCAGCTCTTCAAAGTGAGATTGAAACCAGTCTGCATTCCACTTCACACGTTTGCCATAGGTGGTCATTGCTGAGTCATAGATGGTGTCTCTGATGTGGGCCCACTTGGTCTCTGCATCCCCGAAAGGAGTGTTTTGAAGGGCTTTTTCAAGTGAATTTAGAAACTTATGTAACAGCTGTGGATAATTCTGTTAGTGTTGATGTGCGGGCAGCACTTCTGCTTGGAGTGATGCAGCTTCTTTGGTTTGAGTGTAACCTTGCTGCACACCAGGCAGTGGTCGGTGTCGCAGCCCGCACTGCAGAAGCTGCGTGTGATTTGAATGCTTTCTTTTAGTGAATGCATCTTTGCCTCTATCTCTCTCTCTAGTCACAGGAGTCAGCAAAGTGTTTTAAAAAAACTTGTACTGATCACAGAAGTGATATCAAACAAATCAGACTGTTAAAAAATAGACATTTTCTCAGCAAACCAAAAGTCTCAAATTATAGAATGAAACAGTACAGAAAGAGGCCATTTGGGGTACCGTTTCAGTGCTGGCTCTTTGACAGAGCTATCCAATTAGTCCCATACCCCTACAAGTTTTTTACCTTCCAAGTATTTATTCAATTCCTTTTTGAAATTTACTACTGAATCTGTATTCATCACCCTTTCAAGCAGTGCATTCCAGGTCATAACAACCCGCTCCATAAAAGTGTTCTCCTAATTTCCCGTCTGGTTCTTTTACCAATTACCATCAATCTGTGTCTCCTAGTTACTGACCTTCCTTCCATGGAAACAGTTTCTTCCTATGCACTCTAACAAAACACATCTATTAATTCTCCACTTAACCTTCTCTTCTCTAACAACAACTTGTATTTATATAGTGCCTTAAAAATCATAAAACGTTCCAAGGCACTTCATAGGAGTGCTATGAAACAAAATTTGACACCAAGCCATATCAGACGATATTAGAGCAGATGGCCAAAAGTTTGGTCAAAGAGGTGGGTTATAAGAAGCATCTTAAAAGGAGGAAAGGGAGGGAATTCCAGAGCTTAGGGTCAAGGCAGTTGAAGGCATGGTCACCAATAATGGAGCAATTAAAATTAGGGATGCTCAAGAGGACAGAATTAGATGAGTGCAAGTACATCGGAGAGTTGTGGGGCTGGAGGACATTACAGAAATCAGGAGGGGGGGGGGGGGGGGGAGGCAAGAGTCATGACTTCGTTAGTAGCACGCTTGCCTCTAAGTTAGAAGGTTGTGGGTTCAAGCCCTGCTCCAGAACTTGAGTACAACAACCCTGTTTAAACCTCCAGTGTAGTACTGAGGGATTGCTCTCTGCCCTCTCAGGTGGATGTAAAAGATTCCACGGTACTATTTCAAAGAAGAGCAGCGGAGTTATACTCAGTGACCTAGTCAGTATTTATTCCTGAATCAACAACAGATTAACTATTATCACATTGCTGTTTGTGGGAGCTTGCTGCACACAAATTGGCTGACACATTTCCTACACTACAATGGTGACGACACTTGAAAAAGTATTTCATTAGCTGCAAAGTGCTTTGGGAAGTCCAGTTGTCATGAAAGATGCTCTATAAATGCAAGTCCTTCTTTCATGGAAGGACTGGAAAACAAGATGAGAATTTTAAAGTCAAGGCATTGCTTGACTGGGAGCCAATCTAAGTCAGTGAGCACAGGACTGATAGGTGTACAGGATTAGTATGCATAAGGACATGTGCAGCAGAGTTTTAGATGACCTCAAGTTTACTGAAGGAAGGATGTAGGAGACTGGCCAGGAGAGCATGGGAATAGTCAAGTCTAGTGGTAACAAAGGCATGAATGAGGGTTTCAGCAGCAGATGAGCTGAGGTAGGGACAGAGTGGGGCAATGTTACGGGGGTTGAAATAAATGGTCTTGGTGATGGTGCAAATATATGGTCAGAAGCTCACCACAGGGTCAGATGTGACACCAAGATTGCAAACAGTTTGGTGTAAACTCAAACAGTTGCCAGGGAGAGGGATGGAGTTGGTAGGTAGGAAATGGGGTTTGGAGCATGAACAGAAGTCAATGGCTTTGGTCTTCTAAATATTTAATTGGAGGAAATTTCTGCTAGTATTGGATATCGGATAAGCAGTCTGCTAATTTAGCAAATGCGAAGGAGTCAGGAGAAGTAATAGTGAGGTACAGCTGGGTGTCGTCAGTGTACATGTGAAAACTAATGCTGTGTTTTCAGATAATATTGCTAAGGAGTAACATGTAGATGAGAAATAGGAAGGGACCAGAGAACTATGCTTGGGGGACAACAGAGGAAATGGCACAGGAGTGGAAAGAGAAACCTTTGCAAGTAATACTCTGGCTGTGATCAGACATAAGAATGGAGCTGGACAAGAGCAGTCCCACCCAGCTGGACAACAGTGAAGAGGCGCTGGAGGAGGATGGTGTGGTCAACCATGTCAATGGCTGCAGACATGTCGAGAAGGACAAGGAGGGAAACTTTCCCTAGTCACAGTCACACAGGATGCCATTTGTGACTTTGATAAGAACTGATTCGGTACTGTGGCAGGAGCACAAATCTGATTGAAGGGATTCAAACAGGGAGTTCCAGGAAAGATGGGAACGGATTTGGGAGATGACAACACATTCAAGGACAGTGGAGAGAAAAGGGAGGTTGGAGATGGGATGGTTGTTTGCAAAGACAGTGGGGTCAAGGGTTGTTTTTTTGAGGAGAGGGGTGATAACAGAAGATTTAAAGGAGAGAGGGATAGCAGCTGAAGAAACAGAACCATTAACATCAGCTAACGTGTGTTCCAGGAGGGCAAGTTGTTTAACTGGAATAGGGTCAAGGAAGAGGTGGGTCTCATGGACAAGATGAGCTTGGAGAGGGCATATGGGAAATAGGAAAGAACTTGGAGAAATATATGAGTTCACGGTTAGAGCAAGGGGGAACAACAGAAGAGGTTGGTGGGAGGGAGGGATGCAGCAGAGGCAGCTGTTCGGATGGTCTCAATCTTTGTGACAAAGAAGTCTATGACCTCCCTCACTTATTGTTGGAAGTGAGGGTGGAGGAGTTTAATAAAATGGTTTGAAGTAGAGAAAAGAGGCCATGAGTTATCTTTGCATTCCAGAATGATCCTGGAATAGTGAGCAGTTTTAGAGAGAAGAGCAGGACTCAATAGTGCCTTATATGGTCCAGCCAGATTGGGCAATGAATGGCTAAACCAGTTATCCACCATATCCTTTCAAGTCTGCGTCCCTTGGATTTGAGCAATGAGGCCATACCAGGGTAACAGCTCGGGTGAGAGTAATGGTTTTATAGGGGCCTAGGGCGTTAAAGGTAGAGGTGAGGGTGCATTGAGCAAATCAGTAGCTGCAGAAATGTTGTGGCAAACAGAGGGCCGAAAGCCAGACAGTTGAAATTTTGAAAGTGCAGCTTTAAGTGAATTGGGGGATAGTTTTTGCCAGGGGTGGATACAGAAGGAGGTAGGGTTGGGGCATGGAAGGGGGATGTGGATGGAAAGCAATACAAGGAAATAATCAGAGATGGCCTTGCCTGTAATTGATATGATCGGACTAACAAAACCACGTGAGATGGCAATGTCAAGGGAGAGGGCGAGAATATGGGTTGGGGAGTTTACACGGAGGGAGAGATTTAGGGAGGATAAGATGGCAGTGAACTAAGAGAAGAGAGAGCATGATGAGTTGAGATGGAGATTGAAATCACCAAGGATGAGAAGCCGTTCAGTGCTGAGGCTAAGGGAGGAAAGCAGCAAAGATATCATCATGCTATCTCTTCCCTGACTTATTTCAATATGCAGGATACAATCTCAGGACTAGGGGTTTTATCCTCTTAGTTGATTAGTTTATTACCATCTCTTTCTATCTTAAATATTTTCATATCTTTTTTGATCTCCTCTTCTAATCTCTTGTCCACCATGTCAGACACCATGGTAAATAGTAAGGCAAAGTAATTATTTAATATTTCTGCTATTTCACTGTCAATATCTGTGAGATTATTAAGCCTATCCGTTAGTAACGCTATCGCTATCCTAATTTTTTAAATATTTATCTGTCTGTAGAATACAATTTGTTTTTATATTTCTTGATAATTTAATTTTGCAGTTTCTCTTTGGATTCCTAATTCTTTGACTTCTTTCCTAACCTTTTTGTATTCTCTTTTGTCCTCTCCTTTGTTGTCAATGCACTTTTATTTTATTTTTAATTTTGCCCTTATTTATTTATCCATGGTGTCATTACTGCCTGGTTTGATCTTGTGTTTTAGCGGGCTACACATCTCCTGGATTCTCTTGTAAATGTTTCCCACTCCTGTTCTATTTCTCTGTCAGTATTTTCTCTAATTTGATGAGCCGAATGGCTTCCTTCTGTGCCGTTTTAACTCTATGGGCTGAATTTTATGAGCCCTCCGGTGTTGAGGGTCATGGCTGGGGGGCTGGAAAATTCTTGGCGGCGGGGTCTTCATTTCAATATGTTAATAAAGATTAATGAATGCAAATGAGCTCACCTTATCCTGGCAGTCGTCCCACACTGATATTCCGGCTGTCAGCTGGAACTCCTGCGCCTTAGGAACTCATTTCGGAGTTCCGAGGCGTGACACTGGTGGGGAGGGGGGAGGAGTGAAATTATCAGGGCGGGGGTGGAAACAGGGAAAACACTTTTTATTGGGTGTGGGGATGATGGAAAGGGATTGAAGGGCAAAGTAATGAGGTTGTGGGGGGGGATGGGGGGAATTTTATTTAGGGTCAGTGGCCTAAAACAAAAATTGGGGGAAGTGTGAAAGGGCCTCCAGCTTTTATTAAAATTTTTAAATCACATTTACAATAATATTCCTTTAAAAATTAAAATTTCCTCTAAAGATGGCAAGGAGGAAAAGCTGTTGACAACATTGTAGCGCCTGTATTGAGTTAAGAACAGATCAAGGAGACAGCAGTCCCATGGAAGTAAACTGCAAGGGAAAACAATGGAGGAAGATGGTGTAGTCAACAGCATCAAAGGCTGATGCGAAGATTTGGAGAATGAGGAAAAGTGGGGAGCAGAGGTCACAGTTACACAATGTCATTTTTGACGCATGAAAAAGTAATTTGGCTCAGGGTATCTGCACATATGATTATTTGACAGTACAGCATGCACAGTAATTTTAATTAGTGTCTGGTGGAATAGATAAAAATAATTTTGATTGTGCAGTGCCAGTTTGAAATAATTGTTACCATAGAGTATGTAGTTTAGCATGTTTTACTCTGAGAAATGAAAATAAGTTCTTGAATTCCTGATAATTGCAGTTGATAGTTTATTGTGATTTTTTTGGAGTCTGAGTGATTATAGTCGAGTAGTAGACCATTATTTTAGTCTCCATTCTGTGAAATTAATAGACTGCATTTATTTTGCTGAGTGCCAGTCAGTAATGGCTATCCCTTGATCTTTTTGGCTGACATTTTGATGAGCCACTCTACCTGGATAAATGCTTCTATACTACTCAATAAAACCAGATATTTTTAGTGCATAGCTCAGACGAAATTTTATGTACAGAATCTCTATGATTCAATGATAATACATGTGTAATGGATGTAAAAATTAATTCTGCGTCATCATTTTTTCTATTACATCTTGTTGACAGGAAAATTGCAGACACTTTTTGTACTGTGATATAAAGATGGAACACTGTCATTTAATTTTCAACAGCGCTTTTCTTTTGCCTTTGGTGAACCTATAGTAACACATAAGGAGGAGACAGACAGATTTTTAATTAATAATGGGTTGAAGGGTTATGGAGAATGGGCAGGAAAGTGGTGTTGAGGCCGAGATGAGATCAGCCATGATCGTATTGAATGGCGGAGGAGGCTCGATGGGCTGAATTGCCTACTCCTGCTCCTAGTTCTTATGTTCCTCTGTAAGTCCTTTTTGGAAAAGATCTGCCAGTTTTAAGGTAAGGTTATCTGCTTCTATGTATATTATTGCCCTCAAACAAAATGTAATTAGGTCAAGATTATCTGGCCACTGCCTCAGCCTAGATTTTACAGTCAATGGCGAAGTGACAGCATCGCCACTGATCTCAAAGATTTAGTGACTCTGTGGCGTTGATTTCCCCTATTACATCAGTTTCATTCCAACGCCAGCTGTAGGGCATCTCTGTTGTCCAGGAACAGTGAAGCCATCAAGAAGGCTAAGAAACCAATCAGATTGAAGAATTCTCAGACAGCAAACTAGAAAATAAAAAGCACCTGACAATCATTCACTTTTTAATCATCTTACAGATTGGGATGTGCACACAGGATTGAGGTAGAAGCTGAAATATAAAGTTTTGAAACAAAAATAAAAATTACTTAAAAAATCCATTGAATTTTTATAACTGAATGAAGGGAATGACTCGCCAGACTTCTAAAATTAGTGTGCCAGGGCGAGAGAGGTTGTTCAGTAGTAATTATGATTTAGTATGCCATTAAAAACTCACTTACAGCCCATGCACCAAGACTTAACTTTATCAATGGTTTTTACAGTAAGAATAGTGCGTAAAAAGTTGAAATTCACGTTAAATCACCAATTCTAGGAACATAAGAACATGTGTAGCCCATTGAGCCTATTCCGTCATTCAATGAGATCATGGTTGATCTGCGACTTAAGTCCCTATAACTCCATATTCTGTGCTGATTGCATCTGGGAAGACTGCAACAGCACACCCTGTGGAGGAGCAGGGCATCACTGACAACAATGTCCGGATTTCCATGTTTTAACTGCACATGTGCAGATGGCAGAAGTCGCTGTCAATGTTATGTGGTATTGACAGTGAACGCTAACAGTTTCGACATCTTTACAACTTCATACTTATCAAAAGAAGCAGATAGCTGTGGAGGTCAATGCCAGGAGTCAAGTCCTGAGGACCTGGATGCAGTGCTGCAAGAAGTAGAGTGATTTCACTTGTGCCAAAAAAACAGGCATCAAATGAGCACAATTTCTCACACAATTAGTTTAACATATTCCAATGCTACACTATTAATGCCCTTCCACAATCATGGGACATCAAGATGGGAGGGGGAAATAGAAATCCTACAGTAATCTCATGACAGGAAGGGATTTTTTCTGTTATCATCATAGATTATCATTGCAAAAATCTTCTCTTCCTTCATTTTATCAAAGTTCAATTTTGATTTGACTTTGTGCTCTTGGAACACTGTGAATGGTTAGATGGTAATAAAGTTCTGTGCTCTTTCCAGATCTATTAAGATTAAGTGAAACTTCAATATATTTGATACATCCCACTGACACATTTTCAACGTAAGAGCAAAAAATTAGATTTTGTACATGAAGACCATGACCCCAAGCCAGTTTCCTATGAACAGAAAGAGATAGTAAGTGACAAATCCAGTTTTCTGCCTGTAATGAAAGGTTAGATTTGGTATATTGTGTTATAGAAATAGTTTGAGAACTTCAGGCTTGGTGCTACCTGTAAGTTAGCAACTTCAATCTGCCCTCAGATAACAGCAGATTTCAGGGCATCTTGTCGATGGCTATCTTATAAAAATGATTCCTATAATCAATGCGTTTCTGTGATTCAAGTTGCGCTAATAGTCTTCATTTAGAATGGTGTTGTCACATTCCTGCTGCAGATCATGAGGTGCTGCAATGGTCCCAGAGTCACAGCAGTTTCAGTTATAAGTGTGCAATTCTTACAATGCAGTTAATCTAGATACCTTTACGATACCTTCAGTTTTGTTAGGTTATACTTTCATGGGAGTGGGATTAGTGGCTGTGATGAGCCTGCTATTTCTCAGTTTCATTATTTTCCCATCAGATTGGGAATTATATTGTAAAGTACATAACATACAGATCACTTATACAATCGTTAGCATCATGGGCTCCAGTTTACTCAAATGACATACCTCAAAAGTATACAGATGACATGTTAGGGTTTTTCAGTTGCGTTCCACAGAAATGAAAACGGAAAAATGGCGGCAAAAGACGCATCTTAAAACCTTTATTTTCAGAGCAGTGTGTTGGCACACAGAGTGACCAGGGTGGAGAATCGGCACATGTTATGATTCTTAATTGGAAAACTATGAAGAGGCACAAGGCACAGCCAAGTGTTTGAGACTAACAAGCAATTGGAGGGGTAATGCAGCAATTACACCTTCCCGTGTGTCTTGCTGGCTGGTTATAGAGTGCCACAGATCAAGGCCAGGAATCAGGTCAATCCTATACTATCACAGCTGAGGAGGGTGTGCGCAGCTGGGACACAGAGAGGAATGAAGGAAATAATGATCAGTCAGTTTAGAAAGTTAAGCTATACCATCAATCTAAATATTGAAGAATCTTCAATGATGCAAACTAGTCCATACATAACACTAAATCAACCATCTACTACCAAAGAAACTGCTTCCATTCTAGTAATGTGACCTCAGTTCTCACAATAATTGCAGGTAGTTAACTTGGATGTAACCATTGGAGACAATAGTTGATTTAGATTCTACTTGACTGTAGTATTGCTGGAATATTACTTCCCACAATGAGAAAAATATTGAACATGAATGTCGGCCAAGTCACCTTATATAGCTCTGCTAACATTATGTTAGCTTGCTGCCTTCGAATGATGAGCTGCTTGATTGTCTATCGCTCCTTGAGAAAGGCCAGAATTCAAAGAGAAAACTCTACATTTATGTAACTGAGCCAGACCTGTCATATCCTTCAGTTTAGAAACAGAAGTATAATGTTGCTCCAGCCACGGAAAATAACAGCTAAGCATGTGTGCCCTCCAGGGCAGTGCATTATTGCTAGCTCCATTTTTCCAGCTGAAATTATTATTGGCTCATTAAATAAAAGATCAACTACATATTAGATATAAGGTGCATTAAACTAGCCAAAATATTGGTTTCATCAGATGATCTCCCTCCTCCAACTGCTCAGTGCCCACACTTCCGCCACTGGTCAGCTCACACATCCATCCTCACAGGGTATCGCCTTCCCATGACCAAGTGGATAAGAAACAAACTTCATGACTCGAACGGATGATGCTCGACTGTCAGTCAAAGAACGTTTTTTTAAAAATCCAGCCCCAATACTTCTACAAATAATAAAGTAATGTTAAATGAAAATGGAAAAAAAGCTTTTTTAATGCTCCTATGATTTTTCTCCTGGGTGTTGATTGCACCAGTGTCCTGGAGATTTAGATTTACTGCCTGGAGACTCCAGGGCAATCCTGGAGAATTGAAAATCCTACCAATAACACAGCTACTGGCTCAGCATGTTTCATTTCAATTGATCGTACTTCCCACCTGCAGGCTGGCGAACTCTCGATTCCAATTCGGGGGTGGCATTCAATGCAACAACAGGAAAAGAAAATGGCCCACAATTTTACTGTGTTTAATTTTTAAAGGGGGCCTGATTTTGCAGATCCTTCTTTAGCATGTAACATGCTGATTAAAGGGGCACTGTTTCATACAGTTTCCAATGGCAGAAAAGATGGCAACCAGAGCACACTGTTTGGCAAAAGAGCCAGAGGGGGAATGAGAATTTTTTGGTATATATACACAGTGAGTTGTTTTGATCTGGAATACACTGCCTGAAAGGGTGATGAAAGCAGATTCAATAGTAACTTACAAAAGGGAATTGGATCAATGCTTGAGGGGAGAAGTTTGCAGGGCTATGAGAAAAGAGGGGGTGCCTAATGGATAGCTCTTTCAAAGATCCAGCACAGGCATGGTGGGCTGAATGGCTTCCTTCTGTGATGTATCATTCTATATAGAACTTAAAGGAAATATCTGATTCTTTGTGCTTTCTCCAAGTTAGAGCTTTAAAAAAAAACTTAAGCTATCTGTCACAATAATAAAACAGAAGCAGCAGCTGCCAGCAGCACGGTTATGCAGTATATTAATGCAGCAATTCACTGTGCAATGCACTGGTAGGATCCAGGCTCACCGCTGCAATTCCTCACATGATGAGTTACCTGTATAGGACATGCCATCATTGAGAGGTGCCATTTGAAGGCTGTGTGTTTTGCCACAGGAAGGAAAAAGGTCCAAGTGATGGCTACTCTTAAGTGGGGAGGTCTAGGAAAATCATAGAATGGTTACAGAACAGAAGGAGTCTGTCAGCTCTCCGCAAGAGCAAATCATCTTGTCCCACTCCCTTTCCCTCTCCCTGTAGCCCTGCAGATTTTTTCCCTTCAGGTGCTTATTCAATTTCCTTTTGAAAGCCACAATTGAATCTACCTCAACCACCTTTTCAAGGAGTGCATTCCAGATTGGAACACATGCTGCATAAAAAAGTTTTTCCTCAGGTCCCCTTTAGCTCTTTTGCCAACCACATTACATCTGTGTCCTCTGGTTCTCGACCCTTCTGCCAATGGGAATAGTTTCTCTCCATCTACTCTGTCTAGACCCCTCACGATTTTGAACACTATCAAATCTCCTCTCAAACTTCTCCTCCCCAACGAGAACAACCCCAGCTTCTCCAATCTATCCGTGTAACTGAAGTTCCTCATCCCCAGAACCATTCTTGGAAATCTTTTCTGCACCCTCTCTAAAGCCTTCATATATTTCCTAAAGTGCAGAGCCTAGAATTGGACGCAATACTCCAGCTGAGGTCGAACCAGTGTTTCATAAAGGTTCATCATAACTTGCTTGCTTTTATACTCAGTGCTTCTCTACGCTTCCAGGATCCCATATGCCTCTTGAACCACTTTCTCAACCCACCCTGACACCTTCAACGATTTGTGTACATGATAAACTCAGGTCTCTCTATTCCTGCACCCCCTTTAGAATTGTACCCTTTATATTATATTGCTTCTCCATGTTCTTCCTACAAAATGTATCGCTTCGCATTTCTCCACATTAAATTGCATCTGCTATGTATCCACCCATTCCACCAGCCTGTCTATGTCCTCTTGAAGTCTATCACTATCGTCCCCACAGGACATTGTACTTCCACATTTTGTGTCAACTGTAAATTTTGAAATTGTACCCTGTGCACCAAAATCTCAATCATTAATATCGATCAAGAAAAGCAGTGGTAATACTGTCCCCTGGGGAATACCACTGTATACCTTCCTCCAGTCTGAAAAACAGTCGTTCACCACGACCATACTTAGCTTTTACTGGAGATTGATTTCTGTGCCACGTACAGAGAAAAACAAGAGAAAAATACTAACATCTTTAAGCATCTCCAGAAAAAGCAGATTTGACAAAATTCAACAGTAACTGAAGAACAATGAAATTTCCTGCAAAATCTGGCAATGTCCTCGATTGTGAGCTTCAGGAGCTTTATGTGCAGCTGTTGCTTCCAGTTTATAGTTGCCGCCAATCTGGTTTCCTGACAGAAGTTCCATGTGAAATTTCACAGAGACAGTAATTCAACAGTAAATATTGGCAGACACCCCGCATAAACAAATCTACTTATTTATACAAAAAGGATGGGCATTGGAAAGACCACTGCTGAGATTCCCAACATACTCACCTCATTATATAACAGACAGGCCTGCAATAATTAAACAGCAACCTTCAGAGATTCATTGTCTGTTCAAAAAAATACCACTGGGAAATAAACACTTGCTCAGAGTGAGCCAGAGCTACAGCCAGTTAGATACCATGTGAAAACAGCAGACTTCCCCTGAAATGTTGTAGAAAGCTAATTCCCCCCAAAGCTGAAATGGTTTGGCAGGCTTCAGAGAAAACTCATCAAAGTGGCGCCCTCCATCACTGAGATTACCTCAAGAACACAGTGATTATGGGCTGCATTTTACATCGGGCGGACAGGAGCTGGCCACCTACGTAAAAGTTGGTGGCAAACCCGCTTCCGCCTAGCCTAGGGATCCGTCCCCCATTTTATGGGTCCCCAGGCTTTAATTGTTGAGGCGGGACTTCCACCCGCTTGAGGGAGGAAGTCCCACCTCATCGAGCTGCTGGCCAATCATCGGGCTGGCAGCTCTTAGTCCCAGCAGCACCACCAACAGCGGTGGCCGCTGCTGGGACTGCAGCCCAGCCGAGGACATGGAACCAGGAGTGCAATTAAGTTTGGGTTGCCTCATCAGGAGTAATCGATTGGGCCCCGGCGAGGCAAGGGTGGTCATTTGGGGGCAAGGGGGGGGTGGCTGGGGAAGCCCTCAATCGGGCACCATTGTCCGTTCGTCAGGGCCCACACCCGGGGTGCTGAGGGACCACCAGCTTTCAGCCTTTCCTGGCTCCAGGACGCCCACTTGCCACGGGTAAAATCTCCGTGGAGGCGGGAGAAGGCCCTTAAGTGGCAACTTAAGGGCCTTAATTGACCTGAGGCGGGCGGCCCATTTTATGCCCCCCCCCCCCCCCCCTCACCTCCACCGAATGGACGTAAAGTGGGCTGGAGGTGGGAGTGGGTCGGGAAGGCCTCCTGAAGCCTCCCGCTCCATCTTATGCCAGCCCCCCCCGCCATCATCTGGCTCGCTGGGGTGGCGTAAAGTTCCGGCCTATGACTCAAACATAGGAACAGGAGTAGGCCATTCAACCTCTCGAGCCAATTAACTCATAGCTGATGTGTACCTCAACTCTACTTTCCAACCCTAGATCCTTATCTTTCCTTACACTTGCCCAACAAAGAGTTTCAGTCTTGAAGTCAGCCAGACTGACATGGCTTTAAAAGGATAATGTGCACTTAAGCTGGACCTCCATGTTACGTCAGAAACACCAAAAGCTGCTGCAGCTTCACCTCAGCATTCAGTATCAATCTAAACACACTTGTACACATTTCCAGTGGTGAAACTTCACACACCATTGTTCCCAGCTTTTGGAGTTCCTTTCCAGGCAGTGTTTGCAATTGGAATTCTGATCTTTGTACTGTATCTCTAAAACTAAAAACTAAAGAAGTTCAATTGCAGGAGCTTGGTGCACATATACATACACAGAGCAATTATACTTTAAATATTGAGAGAACATGGACAGGAGCACCCACACTCTCAATACCTTCAAATAAGCTCTGGGTATATTTATCAAGTATCACAGAGTGCCCAACAGATCCCCCAAACACTTTGTAAATTTCATCCAACAGCACACAGGAGTTAGACTCATTGTGACCCAAGCTCTTTCTCTATACATGTATGTTTGGAAGTGTTAAATCTAAAAATTGTATCAGGTTTATGAGCAGTGCCACAACTGGAGGAATGCGCAATATTTAGAACTGTGCCATCAGAGAACCAGATTTCAATCATCACCTCTGCTCTCATTTACTGTAGCACAGGATTTCCAAACTGTTCAGAGGAGCAGAAACATACAGAGAGCAGGAAAACCTAGAGATTTATTAGTTTCAGTGCATAAATCCCAAAGGTGACATCTGTTAACCATACTGCATATAAGGTTCTATAAACTGCTCTATAAACAACAAAAGTGGATTTATCTTGAGCCAAGAACATGTGCTATGCATGTCTGAATCATGGTTAATTCTAATCATGGTTAATTCTAAGCAATGGTCCTTAGATTGGGAGAGAGTTCTCTAACACCATTAGTGTGAAACTGTACTGTTGCTACTGAATTTAGATTGATAGCTACATTATCTACTCACAGTCAGCAGTACCTTGATTATATACATACACAGAGCAATTATATTTTAAATATTGTGAGAACATGGGCAGGAGCACCCACACTTTCAATACCTTTAGATAAGCTCTTGGGTATGTTTATCAAGTGTCACGGAGTGCCCAACGGATCCCCTGAACACTTTGTAAACTTTATCGAACAGCGTACTGGAGATAGACTCATTGGAACCCAAGCTCTTTCATGTAACTTAAAAAGGTCGCGCAGCTGTAGTATAAACGCACCCTCTTCTCTTTCCCTCCCCTTTTCAGCAAAAAACAGTACACTCAAAAAGGAAGTGAATTAAAACAACAGACAGAGATTTAATACTCAAGTACAGCTAATCCATTTCTATAATTTTTCAGAATTCTGTCAATGGATCAATTTAAACATTGGAGCTGATCTTGTCATGTATAATGTTGAACTTTTATGCTATTTCAAGTGAGGTATGTCAAAGCTGGGGAAACATACACATTTTACGTTGAATGTCTGAATCTAGTTTGTGGCAATTTCATTTCCCACATCAGCCACTATGGTTTCCGACTCACTATTAAATTGCTACTAGTTTTTACAGACTGCACAATATTATTCCCTACGGACATTCATCCCATCAATCCAGGCTGCATTTGAACCCCAGTTGGAGGAATGAGGTGCTGTCCCACATTGATCTCTGTGGGCTGCATCATTTTCACACTCCTGTTGGAGGAAAGCATGGAATGGGGAGAAGGGAAGAGGATTTAAAGAATGTTTAGTAAGAATTTACTATGTTATTTCACTATTAAACTCACTGAAAGACCTTCAATTATCTCAGTCTTACAAGGAAACATGTATGGTGCTATTCATTTGGGATTAATTAATGGCCTCCTACTGAAATCTGAGTAAAAACCATATTAGTAAATTCCTTTTTCTTTCCTTTGGCCAATTAATTTGGCTTGATTTTGAGTTTCTATTATGAAAGAAATATGGCCAAATTCAAACTTAAATTCAGCAACTGTCGGTTAGGCCTTAATTAATGTATGAGGCCTTCAATTTATACTAGTCCAGGCTGTGCAATACATTATTCAATCCTAAAAAGCACCTATTTATTAATCTCTTACTGCCCAGTTTACAGTAGTGTGCAGCTACTAAACAAATAATAATATTGATATGGAAATGACAGAAGAATGGTTTGCCATTTCTGTATAGATATTCCTGCAAAGCCTCCATCCCAAAAAAAACCTGAAGACAGGCTGGTAAGGAAAATGTTTTCTTTTCTTGAACAATGATTAACAGAGAGCACTCATTACCAAATATCTATAAAGATGTCCAATGCACAAAATTAGTCATAGCTCTTTTTAGTAATAAAACATTACTGTGAAATGGTGATTCTGTAAATTTATAGTGATCCTAACAATAACTACTCATGCTGGTTCTCTACATGCTGTAATGGTCGTCCACTGATATTTTTACATAGCAGCAGAATATGAACCAGCTCAAGAAATTCGCTTGATTTCAACAAAGTTCCAAAAAGTCAAAAGAAATTGCAAATTTCAAGAAAACTCTGAAATTCTCAGGACAACGTTAGGTTAAAAAGTCTACAAGTTGGTGAAATTAGCAGGCAGATATTTAGTACACACATATGACGTTCTGCTGCTAACTAGCAGGGACATTAATCCATTTAAGGTAAAGGGGTTTACATTTGGGCTGAATTGCAGAGAGACAAATATCACACAAACATGAATATTATGTGGTAAAACTTCCCATTCCCTAGTGTTCATCTAATATCAGCAATAGCAATTTCCAGGCTATCGTGTTTCTTGCACTAAACTTTTCTGTATGATACATTTAAACAATATTATGAACAACTTGTCTTTACATAGGACTTATACCATAGTATAACCTCTCAAGTCGCTACATCTGAGCACAAACAAAAATTAACACCAAGCCAAAGGAAGAAACGTTAGGGCAGAGAAAAGCTTGGTCAAATAAGTGGGTTTTAAGAGGCTAAAATAAAAGCAAAATACTGTGGATGCTGGAAATCTGAAATAAAGACAAGAAATGCTGGAAATACCCAGCAGGTCTGGCAGCATCTGTGAAGAGAGAAGCAGAGTTAACATTTCAGGTCAGTGACCCTTCTTCAGAACTGGAGAAGGGTCACTGACCTAAAACATTAACTCTGCTTCTCTCTCCACAGATGCTGCCAGACTTGCTGAGTATTTCCAGAATTTCTTGTTTTTATTTAAGAGGAGGCTGCGGGGAGACCTAATTAAAGTGTATAAAATAATGAAGGGTCTAGATAGAGTGGATAGGAAAGCCCGATTCCCCTTGATTGAGGGGTCTGTAACCAGGGGGCATAAATTTAGGGTAAGAGGTACATGGCTTAGAAGGAATTCAAGGTGTAATTTTTTCACCCAGAGGTTGCTGCAGACCTGGCAGAAACCCTCATACCTACAAGGCTATGGACCATGAGCCGGAAAGTAGGATGAGAGGTTATACTATGTTAAAAGTGCTATTTTAAAGGAGACAAAGATGGGGAGGCAAAGAGGTTTGGGACAGAAATTCCACAGATTAGGCTGAAGGCATGGCCACCATTTAGGGTTTGGAGGACAAAAGGCCAGGATTGGAGAAATGCAGAGTTCTAAGGCGGTTGTAGAGCTAGAGGAGATTACAGAAAGAGATTTGAACACGAGTATGAGAATTTTCAAATTGAGGTGTTGGTCGGCCAAGTGCCATTACTGGTCAGCAGAATTAAAGGAATGGGTAGGGGGTCTTGGTGTGAGTTAGGATATGGGCAGCAGAGTTTTGGATGAGTTGAAGTTTACAAGTGCAAGGTGGGAGGCTGGCCACAAGAGCAGTGGAATAGTTGAATCTGGAAGTAGCAAATGCATGGATAAAGTTTTAAGGGGAAAATGAGCTGAAGCAGGGGCAGAGATGGCTGATATTACGATGTGGGAGTCAGCAGTCTTTGTGATGGAGCGGATATGGGGTAGGAAGCTCATCTCAGGGTTAATCATAGAATCATAGAAATTTACAGCACAGAAGGGGGCCATTCGGCTCATCGTGTCCACGCCAAACGACAAGGAGCCATCTAGCCTAATCCCACTTTCCAGCTCTTGGTCCATAGCCTTGTAGGTTACAGCACTTCAAGTGCATATCCAAGTACTTTTTAAATGTTATGAGGATTTCTGCCTCTACCATCCTTTCAGGCACTGAGTTCCAGATCCCTACCAACCTCTGGGTGAAAGAATTTCCCTTGAATCCTCTCTAAACCATTTACCTCTTACCCTAAATCTATGCCCCCTGGTTACAGATCCCTCAACCAAGGGGAATAAGGCCTTCCTATCCTCTCTATCTAAATCCCTCAAAATTTTATACACTTCAGTTAGTTCTTCCCTCATCCTCCTCTGATCCAAAGAACACAACCCTAACCCTTCCAACCTTTCCTCATAACTAAAATTCTCCAGTCCAGGCAGCATCCTTGTCAATCTCCTCTGTACCCTTTCTAGCACAGTCACATCTCCCCCGTAGTGCAGTGACCAGAACTACATGCAGCACTCCAGTTGTGTCCTAACCAGCGTTTTATACAATTCCAGCAGAACCTCCCAGCTTTTATATTCTATGCCTCGACTGATAAAGGCAAGTATCCCGTATGCCTTCTTGACCAACTTATCTACCTGTTCAGCTACCTTCAAGGTCCCTATGTTCCTCTACCCTTCTCAGTATCCTACCACTTATTGTGTATTCACTTGCTTTGTTAGCCTTCCCTAAATGTATTATCTCACACTTCTCCGGATTGAACCCCATTTTTCACTGTTCTGCCCACCTAACTAGTCTATCGGCTGGACCTGCTGAGTATTTCCGGCACTTTCTGTTTATAGAGTCATAGAGTCATCCAGCATAGAAACAGGCCCTTCAGCCTACCGCGTCCATGCTGACCATAATGCCTATCTATACTAATTCCTCCTGCCTGCATTATTTCCATATCCCTCTATGCCTTGCTCATTCAAGTACCTGTCCAGATGCCTCTTAAATGTTGCTACTGTTCCTGCCTCCACCACCTCCTCTGGCAGCTCATTCCAGGTACCAACTATTCTTTGTGTGAAAAATTTACCCCTTTGATCCCCTTTAAACCTCCTCCCGCTCACCTTAAATCTATGCACTCTAGTTTTAGTCACCCCTACCATGGGAAACAGACTCTTGCTGTCTACTCTATCTATGCCTCTCATAATTTTATATACCTCTATCATGTCCCCTCTCAGCCTCCTTCGCTCCAGGGAAAACAGACCCAGCCTATCCAATCTCTCTTTATAACTCAAGCCCTCCAAACCAAGCAACATCCTTGTGAATCTTTTCTGCTTATATTTCAGATTTCCAGCATCCGCAGTATTTTGCTTTTATTTTAGTGTGGAATTCAATTTTGTGGTTTTGGATGGTGTCACCCATCACAAGCAGATAAGAAAAAGGAGGGAGCCAGGGATAGATTCTTGGGAGACCCCAGAGGTAACTGCTGCATTGATGCTTAGCATCAACACTAAGTTGCAGTGTAAAACTGGAGTCAGGGTCCATCCTGAATCTGTATGGAATCACAGTAAGACCCCTAGAAGTTACTTCTGCTGTGCTACAGACTTAGATTGGGCCCTGATTCCAGACTTAGACTGCAGCTTAACATTGGCGAGAAGCAAATCCACATCATTACTAAGCTACCACTAAACTGTAAGTGTACCCTTTATGCAGAAAGATAACAAGTCCCTTGGCCTTGGCCACAATTTCTGAAATAAATGAGCTTCTCTGATGAAAAATAGTGCGGAGTAGAGTGAAACTTAAAGGCAAAATAGACAGTGGTGAGGATGTGGAACTCGTTGGAGTCGTTGAGGCGAATGGCATAGATGCATGAAGGGGAAGCTAGAGAAGTACGAGAGAGAAAGGAATAAAAGGATATATTGATATGGTGAGATGTAACAAGGTTGGAGCTGGCTCATGTGGAGCATAAACACCGGCATCAACCCGTTGTCATTCAGTCATATAATGTCATGGACCAAATGGCCTGTCTCTATGCTGTCTATTCCATGCAACTCTGTGCAAAATAACTTACAACTTGAAATGAGGACTGTGATGGGAAAAGTTGGATAAAAGTCAGACCTAAATTAGAATGTACCGAAAACAAAAATGATAAAATAGAATTTTGCATCTTACTAACAGATCAAATGCACTGCTTTAGTGTCAACCTGGCTCAGCTGATAGAAATCCACCCTGTAGGTCAGAGATCATGGGTCAACCCCACCCACTACACATAATCTAAGAGAGACACTGCAGTAATCTCAGAAATCTCATTTTTCAATAAAACACCAAACCAAAGTTCCATCTTGTTCTGGTGTTTGAAGTGAACGGTAAGGATCGGGGAGAAACTATTTGAAGGGCAGGAAGTTGTTATCCTGATGTTCTGGAAAATATTCCTCCTTCAACTTAAAACTACCAAAAAAAAAATCAGCTGGTCAATCATCTCATTTCTGTTTGTGTGATTGTGCTATGTACAAAATGGCTGCCATATTTTCCTACAAAAAGACAATGACTGCATTTCGAAATGAACTCATTAGATGTAAAGCACTTTGAGAAGTCACACATAAGCAAATCTTTCTTTCTTGTTCTGCCACTCTAATTTTCCAATATCAGAAAATAAGCCTCCAAGTTGAGGCAATGGGAAATTCTTTGTTTTTACAAGGTACTTGCTCTCCTATCTCAGCACAGTTTTGAGGGCAGATGAAGGGCTGGGAATATATAGCATTAATCCAGGTTTACACATGAATGAATTAACTGTATTGCTGAATTTATGTAGTGCCTTTTACATAATTATTCTGAGATTCTTTATAGAGATGCAAGATAAAACAAAAGTTTGAGCTAAAACAGAAATTAAGGGAGGTGATCAAAAAGTGCACATTCAACATTCCACTCAACTTCAGACACTGCAACTGTTTCAACTTGCTGACACCTAACCTACGGGCAGACTCAACAATCCGACAGAAATTATTTGCGGTGTTAATAATGAGCATGAAAAGTATGACTGTTCCATTCTTAACAGGTATGAACCCCTTCAGAATCTGAAACAGATAGCGTGGAGGGCAATTTATCACACCTACAGAACATCAGCCGACATGGCATCATGGAATGCAAGCACAGTTACAAGTCACCAAGTAAGGTGGCTGTCTGTTCTGGCTCATTACACATTAAGAGGATCCTATTCAATTTCCACCAATACATTTGAATAAATCATTTCTGCACTGCATAATATACACATAATTTAAATTGGTTTTAGCAGTCTGAACTGATTCCTACCTAGCTCAGTGCCAGCATTAATGCAAATACGGTTACCTGTCATTAAGCAAGGTGGCTGTCTATTATGGCCCATTATACAGGGAGGATCCTGCTCAATGTCCACACAGGGACCTATTTATCAAGACACAAGTAACAAAAACAGAGTCATTTATAGCACAGAAGGAAGCCATTCAGCCTATCAAGTTCATGGAGCTATCCAGTCAGTTCCACTCCCCCGCTCGATTGCCGTAGCCCTGCAAGTCTATTCCCTTCATGCAGCCGTCCAATTTCCTTTTGAAGTCGCTGATTGTTTCCGCTTCCACCCTGCGGGCAATGAGTTCCAGGTCATTACCACCCACTGCGTTAAAAAGTCCTTCCTCACATTCCCCCTGCATCTCTTGCCCAAAATCTTCAAACTGTGTCCCCTTGTCCTTGTACCATTAGTTAATAGGAACAGTTTTTCCTAGTCTAACTTATCTAAGCCCGTCATAAATCTTGTTCACTTCTACTAAATCTTCCCTCAATCTCCTTTGTTCAACCTCCTTTTCCAACCTAACCTTGTAATAAAAATCCCCATCCCCATAACCATTCTGGTAAATCTCCTCTGCATTCTCTCAAGGGCCCTCACATCCTTCCTAAAGTGTGGTGACCAGAACTGAATCAATACTCCACTTGAGGCCTAACTAGAGCTTTATAAAGGTTCAGCATTACTTCCCTGGTTTTGTACTTGATGCCTCTATTTATGAAGCATCAAGTACTGAAATGTACAAATAAACTTCATAAAGGACAGCGAGAACACAAACTGTGCCTTAAGTTACGCAGAACATTTTTTCAGTTTTTGTAGGTTGCAGCAATTGATACAGTTTTAATAAACTTAGATTTATCAACTCAATTTGCATACAATGAAAACAAGGTCACACTTACTCAAAGAAATAGGTAATTACACAATAGGGTCACTGCAAGAAATCCTTACTTGCACAGAATTGATTACATTACACCCTAAAAGATATATACCGCCCAGAGTGCCACAAGATATGAGTTAACAAAATATAACTGCAAAAAGCAGGCAGACAAAAGTTAAAACAGCCAGAAATCAACAAAATTGACTGTATTATTAGATTTAAATAGTTAAGTACAGCCACTGAAAATAATTGCAATATTAAAAATATGTAAAGATCTGATATAGAACCCATTTTGTTGTATTTTTTGTGAACAATATTGATCTATTATCTCTTTGCTAACAGTGACTTCAAACTACATGCAAGTGTCTTTGATGTTAAGGAAAATCACAGTTGACACAGTGCAAATTATAGATTCCAAGGGCTGTATGAAGAATTAATCCCAACATGGCAGCCTTCCTTCACAGCAGCGAAGTCTATCACCATGGAAACAAGCTCCTCCAACTCTGGGCTGTACAACACTAGACAGGGTTCTTTGTGCTGCTGTAGGGAAGGGAGTGTGCAGAATCAGGCCTCATTATTTTTGAATCAGCTCTGTTGGTTATGCCTCATTTTTAACTGATCTGATCTTTGCTTTGAATATTTTTTTCAGAATAGTTAGTACCTGCACAACTCCAACATACCAAAGGGAAAAAGAAGTCTTCTTCCCCAAGTCCCGACACCAACCTTCCACAAAGGAAGCTTTGCCAAGTGACTCAATGAGCCTTTAACTGAAATAAGCTGAAAATTCAATTCTCACCAGCAGGAGATAAGCAGACGGAATATCAATGCAAGGCACTGTGAAAATATGTAATACAGATTTATAAAGTAGAATAATACCGCCAGGAACTCTCATCACTGAATCTCAAAATGAAATGAATGCAGGTACATTGCTAAAATTGTCGGTGTATCTGGTGTTGTGGTTAAATTCATGGGTTACACAGATTCAGGCATGAAGAAAACCCTGATAAAAATCTGGAGTTTGATTGGAAATACAACTCGAGACTGAAACAAAGTCCTAGGTGCTGCTGCTAGTAACGGGCTAAATCATATAAAGCAGCTCAGAAACATCCTACTGCAGCCCTCGGGCAGTGTTTCACAGGCAGACTCAGAGTAAGCAAGATAAGCATGACCCAAATTGCACATTAGAACAAACTCAGACAGAAAATATTTACATTGCAGTAGCTCTATAGACCGCACACCTCTGCTGAGTTTGCTCATGATCCTTGCGGAAATACATTCAATATTCCAACATTTTTATGTCGTGTTTTCTTTTTAAAAGGCATAATGATGGCTGCTTACAGCTAAGTTGGTTTCTTTGTGTCTTTAGACTGGCAGCAAAGTACGATGGAAAACTATCATTTCATAGAATTTCATTAATAATTTAGAGAAGTAGGTTTCAGGCTTAGTTCATGAGCACACAACTTACGGAGGTGGAAACAGATGAGCAGGTCTGCAAATGACCTTGTCTCTGAAAATCAAAGTCACTACAGGAGTCCCGCACACGTTGGTTGCCTGTCAAAATTTGACTCCCACCAAGGCCTGGTCAAAAAAGACTAAATTAGCCAATAAGTTTATTTAATGGACTTCTGCATCTCTTCATTCTTCCCCACCCCCACCTAAATATGCTCATGATACACAAAGGCTTATTTCTGGGTAGCTAACTGATAAATGTCCATCAATAGCATTGCAGTAATTACATTGTAATTACTAATCCTTCACAGTGTCAGCTGTGGCTCAGTGGGTAGCATTCTTACCCGATAATTAAAAGGTCATGCCAAAGACTTGAGAACAAAATCTAGGCCGACACTCCAATGCAGTACTGAGGGAGTGCTGTGCTGTCAGAGGTGCCATCTTTTGTATGAGATGTTAAATCAAGGCCACGTGGACATTAAAAATCTTTTGGCATCAGGGAAGGTTATCACTTTGTGTGTTTTGTATACTTACCTGATGCATGATAAAGGTATAAAAAAAGACTCAAACTTACATAGCGCACGGCATTTCAAAGAAGAACAGAGGAATTCTTCCCTGGTGTGTCCTGGTCAACATTTATCCTTTAACCAACATCACTAAAATAGATTATCTTGTCATTATCTCATTGGTCTTGGTCAGACCTTGCTATTCACAAATTAGTTGTTGCACTTCCTACGTTACAATAGTGACTACATTTCAAAAAGTACTTCATTGGCTGTCAGGCTCTTTGGGACATCCTGGGGTTCTGAAAGGCACATTATAAATTCAAGTCTTTCTTTATCATGCATTAGGTAAGTATACACACCACACAAAGTGGCACCCTGCCCTGATGCCAAAAAGACTCAAACAGAACAAAACCATGACCATCAATTCAAGCTGGTATTATTTATAATTTTAACTCATGTTTCTGGTTATCTTCTGTTCATCCATTTTTTATCATTCGTAATAAAAAAGGACTTGAAGTAATTTCATATTTTTAATGCTATCTTAGATTCAGATGGGAGATTTCCTCCACTATTGGTATTTTATTTTAAAGTTAAATACAAGTTTATAATTTTGCTACCTTTACCTGAATCTCTGGATGCATTACGACCTTACAATACACCCAACTTGATCAATCAAATACTTACGCACACAAACAAATCTGTCTTATCTTTAACCCATGAAGGATGCTTGGCCCATGCTCGCCCGTATCTAGCAAGAACCTACAATACCCCCATCACAGCATACCGTTCCTGAAATTATTCTAGTTTTTGCCTCAGCTGCTCCATACACAAGTCCATTCTATGTGTTCTCTCCTCTCTACATGAACAGATTAGTCGCTACAATGCCTTTTTGCTAGTTTGAATCCATGTTCCATCGATAATGTCAAGGGTTGAATCTCAGCCATACTGCTGATGTTTCTGTTCACCTCAACAGTGGACAGTTCATACAGAAAGAGTGGAACAAAGTCCCATGATGCTGTGTCCCTGTGGTTGTTCACATACAAAGATACTGTGCTTTATTTCCTGTCACATAATATCGCAATATTGTTTACTGACAAATCAAGAACTTTTATTTATATAGTGCCATTAACATAGTAAAACATATCAAGGTGTTTCACAGGAGCATTATTAAACAAAACTTGATACCGAGCTACTTAAGGGGATGTTAAGGAAGGTGGCCAAAAGCTTGGTCAAAGACGTAAATTTGAAGGAGCATCTTAAAGGAGGAAAGTGAGGTAGTGGGGCAGAGAGGTTTAGGGAGGGAATTCCTGAAAGATTTTGGGGCTGGGGGAGGTTACAGAGATAGGAAGGGGCAAGGCTATGGGGGATTTGAAAACAAATATGAAAATTTTAAAATTGAGGCGTTGTTTAATCAGGAGCAAATGTAGGTCAGCGAACACAGGGCTGATGGGTGGACCAAAATGAGTGTGAAGTAAGACAAGGGCAGAGTTTTGGGTGAGCTTAAGTTTATGGAGGGTGGAAGATGGGAGTTCAGCCAGAATTGTGTTGGAAAACTGCAGTCCGGAGGTAGCAAAGTCATGGATAAGGGTTTCAGCCGCAGATAAGCTGAGGCGGGGGCCGGGGAGTGGAGGTGGGTGGGGGGGGGGGGGGGAGGCGAGCAGTGGGAGCGGGAACAGAAGCTATTGCTGGTGATTCTCTGGCTACGACTGGATAGATAGGAATGCACAGGCAAGTGTAGTCCCATCCAGCTGAATGAAGGAGGAGAGGTGTTTGAGTAGGATGTTGTGGTCAACCATATGAAAGACAGGCTGAGATGGATGAGGAGGGATAATTTACCTTGGTTACAGTTACATAGGATGTAATTTGTGACTTTGATAAGAGCCATTTCATTACCGTGGTGGGGCGGAAATCTGACTAAATTAAATACTGGGAAAGATGGATGCTGATTTGGGAGGTGACAACATGTTCAATAACTTTAGAGAGGAAAGGGAGATTGGAGATGGGGCAGTAGTTTGTAAGGACAAAGGGGTCCAGGGTTGCTTTTTTGAGTGGGACTATGACCACATGAAACTTTGGTCAAATTAAGCTTCACTTAAATTTAATTTTTCGCATAAACATGTTGTACTCTAATGGGTTGTATAGTGCATTAAAAGAATCTAACAATAATTAGTGTTTAAATCTATTACTTGACCTATACTTTTGATGATCATGCCATTATCAGAAAGGCAAATTCAATTCTAGAATAGCACCTGGGCTGGGCACCGCTATTTATTACTCATCTGGACTCTTAACATATTCTATTTCCTTAACTTTCAAAATAACATTTCAAAGGAAATGTTTACGACTAAAAGTCAGAAAGGCAGGAGGAATGTTAATAAAACAATCCACTGTAAATAGGAATATCCACAGAAGGAAATTTTGCCAAAATACTTCCTATATCTTTAGAAAACGTTCTAGTGATAGAATTCATTGATATTGCGGTAGGAAGAAAAAGTAATGTAGACTTAATTTAGTAAATATATAACTTAACATGCCACAATCATGGGAGAATGGCTGTCAGTGGAATACACAGCTTGCAGCACAGTTGCCAAAGATGTCCAAATATAAATACGGTAATTGAATTGGCCCAGCATGACATGACATCCCATACATTGACACTTAGACTACCATTGTACTTTACTGCCCGTGTAATGTAACTTTATGTAACAAGTTCTAGAGACAGTGAAGATGCTTGTTTATAAGTGGATCTGACAGATAACAAGTCACTTGTTCGAATTATAGATATAACTGCCCTGTAACATGTGCATTTAACATTACTTTAGATGCTCTCACCTGGTTCCATTCTTATCTATCAAATCTAGCCATAGTATCACTTACAATGGCTTCTCTTCCTGCTCCCGCACAGTTACCTCTGGTATCCCCCAAGGATCTATCGTTCGCACCGCTCCCGCACCCCCCCAATTTCTCACCTACATGCTGCCCCTTGGCATCATCCGAAAAGACAGCATCAGTTTCTACACACAGTATTGACATCCAGCTCCACCTCACCACCTCTCTCGACTACTCCACTATTGCTAAATTATCAGACTGCTTATCCAACATCAAGTACAGGATGAACAGAAATTTCCTCCAATTAAATATCAGCAAGATTGAAGCCATTGTTTTCGGTCTCTGCTCCAAACTCCATTCCCTAGCTACCGACTGCATCACTCTTCCTGGCAACAGTCTGACACTAAACCAGTCTGCTCTCAATCTTGGTGTTGCATTTGACCAGAGAGGAGTTTCTGACCCCATATTCGCGCCACCAAGACCACCTATTTCCACCTTCGTAACGTCACCCAATTTCACCTCTGTCTCAGCTCATATGCTGTTGAAATGCTCATTCATGACTTTGTTATCTCTAGACTTGACTATCCTAACACACTCCTGGCTGGTCTCCCACTCTACCCTCCACAAATTTGGTCATACAAAATTCTGCTGCCCATGTCGTAACTCGCATCAAGTCCCATTGCCCTATCACCCCTGTGCTCGCCGACCTACACTGGCTCCCAGTCAAGCAACATCTTGATTTTAAAATTCTCATCCTTGTTTTCAAATTTCTCCATAGCCTCACCCCTCCCTATTTCTGTAATCTCATTCAGCCCCAAAACCCTCCCAGGTATCTGTGCTCCTCTAATTCTGGCCTCTCGAGCATCCCCGATTTTAGTCATTCTGCTATTGGTGGCTGTGCCTTCAGTTGCCTGGACCCTAAGCTCTGGAATACCCTTCCTATACCTCTCCACCTCTCTACTTCGCTTTCCTCCATGAAGACGCTCCTTAAAATCTACCTTTTTGACCAAACCTTTGGTCATCTGACCGAATATCTCCTTATGTGGCACTGTGTCATATTTCATTTTATAATGCTCCTGTGAAGTGCGTTGGGATATTTTATTATGTTAAAGGTGCTATATAAATATAAGTTGTTGTTGCTGTTGTTTGTTCCCAAAGTTACAGGGACAGCTATACTACTGCCACTTAAGTGCAGTACTGACTTATGTAGTGAGCTGGCAAAAAAAAAACACTAACAAATGTAAAGGTTCTATTTTACCCCACTTTCTGGATAAAGTGATTTAAGAAATTAACACAGGTACAGTAGTCTTGACTTAAGATTCCTGCTTTGAAATTCAGAGTCTGAGGTCTGTTTCAAGGCATGTGCTAATCCTGCTCCTAATTTGGCTGCTCAGAAGTGCACAAAAGTGTCTTGGGCTGTCTCCTTCTCAGAGCCTCCTTCCCTCTCACTGGGTAAGCGGATTTCCTTAGCTCTCCCTGTCCCCACAAACGTCACCAGCTGCACCTGGTAATGAACGCTTCAATTGCTTTGGATCGCCAGGACTGGCATCCATGACTGGGAAGAATGCCAATCCCTGCTCACACACTAAAGAGAGCTCTTGAAAGACAGATCTACCACATACATCACCCAAGCAGGTTTCTTCTAGCTGGGAGACCCAGCTTGGCGAGCTTCCAGCAGACGGCTTTGTCAAGATGAAAAGCTGTAACTTCTCATGCAGCAAAAATTATAAACTTTTTTTAAAAAAAGTTCTTTCTTTCCTTCTCTCCAAAGTATTGCTCCTGTAAATTTCAAATGTCAAAATTTCACAGCTGATTTATCATTCAGTGTGTAAACAAGTGAGCAGAAATACAAGAAATTTAAAAACAAAGTTTTTTATATATATATATATATATAACACAGACACACATTTATAGATATATAAAATATGAGAGAAATTAGGGAATTCATATTTCACTTCCAGTATGGATTATGTGTGTTCTTACCACAGAATGCCCCGCGATTATTTGTTCTTTAAAGTCATGCATACACTGAAAATTGCATATTGTAACCAGTTTGGTTTTAATTCATTCACTTTAAGGTGCGTGCTGCCGTTTTTTTTTAAAGAAAATCTTCCCACTTTCTCGCATCCCTTTCTCCTCTCCTAGAGGCATCAACTCCTTGCTGGGATATGAGTCAATGAATGCTGGTTGCCATCAGATACCTCACATAGGGAGTATAGTTGGCCATTTGACTGCAGCCAAGTCTAAACCTGTTCTTGCTCAAGCTACAACAAAAAAAACGCTTCGGGGAAGGGTATGAGAACACTTCATTTTCATCAACTTAGTAAAAGCAAGCAAGAGAAAGACAAGTTCGGCTTTGTGTCACAATTCTTTCTCCCTCCTTCCAAATATCATTAAACTTCTAATAACAGTATGTAGTTTTCCAGGCAGAGGTGTTTTTGTCAGCTGCCGTATAATCCTTTACTTGTTTTTAAACCAAACTGGCAAAGTCTCTCCACCTAGTTACCAGTTTAACATCTCAGGCTATGTTTTAAAAAAATAAACCTGCCATTACTCATTGATGGAAAATGGGCCACTCGTGGAATAAGAGTCCAAAGATAGATAAACACCATATTATGTAGCCTACTGGGCGAAAGTAATACATCATTTTCCGACCATCGCTGGTAAGTAGACAATTTATATACTGTACTCAGATTACAGCAGCTTGACTTTGCCCTCAGAGTACAGACCTTGGTAAGTTTTACTTAATAAAACTTTTATGAAACAGCTTTTTAAAAAAAAAAGATATTTTACTTGTTTTGATTTCAACCACCATCAGGTTTTAACATCTCCAAAAACACTGCAGTAAATTTCAGAATTTGTATAAAAAATACTTAAAAGGAAGAGGGGAGGTGGTCAAGGTTTTGACTGTCACGTAGCAAACTGCAGCACGACTGTGGTGAGACACAGAATTTTGCCTGTGGATTCGCAGTGATGAAATTCTCAACATCATTGAGGTGAGGCAGCAGGAGGAGCCTGGGGACATGAGGTGACTACACACATATGGGAAGGAAGGGAAAAGAGTGGCGTGGTTCATACAACTCAGGGGCTGAGTGCAGTGAACAAAGGCGGAGCACATATGCCTTCTCACATTCTCAGCATGTGGAGAACAGTAGGCTGAATAATGTGATGAGAAAAATACTAGAATGGTAAAAGAAGGAACATAAAAATAACAGCAAGAGTCTCCAGATAGAAACCAATGCAGGAACAATCTTGCTATTTAAGAGCATCAATGGTTTTTCCTAAGACCTTTACTCCCATTGACCTACCTTGCAAATGAGATAAATTTGTAGCCTGGTACAAATAAATTGTGGG